>NC_056725.1:1290705284-1290790284 GCF_019279795.1 Protopterus annectens | reverse complement strand
CTGGATGAGGGGTGGGGGGGAGTAAAAAGTCCATTAATATCTGTTTATGCTTTTCTGTTTTCCGCAACAGTACTGCTCAATACTCTATGGGTCTGCCCTCACTTTACATCCACCTATGGCCCATAGCTTCTGTAGCACAAACATACCTATTAAACTGTCAGCCTGGAATGGTATATGGCAAACTGTGACAACTCTGGGCACATGACTTGAGGGGACTTATACATATCAGGGATACATGTCTGGCACAGGAAGAGTACCCTGACCTGCTGATATGTGAGCGTACTACTGACATACATCAACTGGTTTCTTATCTGTGTCCATGATTATTTGCAGGAGTGACCACTAGCTGTGACAGCATGACACATGGGAGACATGTATTGGGAACATACCTCTCAACCTCTTAGAGCATGGCATCTGGACAAAGCCATACATGAGATTGGGACAAAGGGCCATGAATATGGAAAAATTTTAGATATTGCTCTTACAAACTTAAAAGGTTGAAGAACCAGAACCGTCAAACTGTGAATAGAACAGATAGAAGCAAAGATCCTTGATGAAACACTGTTTATTCTTAAAGTGTGCTAATTTCAATACACTTTTCATTGGAGACAACCAACTTCATCAGAAGATAAAAAGATAAAAAGTCAAACAGGGAACCATGGGCTGTGCAGTTTATATATCAGTTATTTAACACACCCTTCCTGATTCCTGATTAAATAATTAGTTGATTAGTTAAGGAAGGGTTCGGTTTGCTAAATGCACAAAACCTCTATAAGCATGTAACATAGAAAAAAATACCCAAAGTAAAAAATATATATGAAAATAGTGTAAGAATATAAGTATATAACTTATTTTAACGTGTTCAAACACATACCAACACATAAAAATGTATAAAATTCACAGAAACATTGTCTTCAAATTTAAAAATAAAAATAGAAAGTCCTATTAAAGTATATAAAACCTAACGTTATTGTTATAATTCTAGTGTCAAGTAGACCCTTTAGCACAACAGTCATTATTAATTTCAATCACCTGACCCTAAGTAAAAATTCAATAGTATAGCATAAGGTAACAGGTACATCCTCCTTATATTTAATGAATGGATAGTGCCTGTCAATATTACTTGAAGTTATGTTTATGTTCATTAGTGTTTCCTACTTGTACATATACTAAAGCAACACGAATTGTATTATAGAGTGCGAACGTAGAATCAGGTATATATTGTCAGGAGTAAAGTCAGTAAGTCAAAATAGATTTAAAAACCTATCTCTCAAGGTTTTTTAACCTCAAAATACAGGCTATTGAACTTGTTTCATTTATTCCTGGCCACTGATTAGCATTTGTCCTAAGCTGCCAGAGAAGTTCTTTTCCCTCTAGCTTCAGTGAGTCGTACACCCTTTCTTTGAGCTTTCTATCAGTTTTACCGATATAGAAAGCAGGGCATTGGAGGCACTTTGCTAGGTACACCACTTGCATGCTGTTACAGTTAGCTTTAAAATTGATTTTAAAGTTCGAGTCACCTATCTGGAAGTCACGTCCCTCATCTACAAATTGACAGTATTTACACATATTACACAACCGATAGAAAGCTCAAAGAAAGGGTGTACGAACACATGTACAATATTAGGAATAACAATCAGGTTAACGCACTAGCTAGACACCACAATGAACACACTGACCATGAATTTAGGTTCAGAGTTATAGACCAACAGGTTAGAGACCCTAGAGGAGGCTACGACTCACTGAAGCTAGAGAGAAAAGAACTTTTCTGGCAGCTTAGGACAAATGCTAATCAGTGGCCAGGAATAAATGAAACAAGTTCAATAGCCTGTAGTTTAAGGTTAAAAAACCCTGAGAGATAGGTTTTTAAATCTATTTTGACTTACTGACTTTACTCCTGACAATATATACCTGATTCTACGTTCGCACTCTATAATACAATTTGTGTTGCTTTAGTATATGTACAAGTAGGAAACACTAATGAACATAAACATAACTTCAAGTAATATTGACAGGCACTATCCATTCATTAAATATAAGGAGGATGTACCTGTTACCTTATGCTATACTATTGTGGGTTGCCTTGAATTTTTACTTAGGGTCAGGTGATTGAAATTAATAATGACTGTTGTGCTAAAGGGTCTACTTGACACTAGGATTATAACAATAACGTTAGGTTTTATATATTTTAATAGGACTTTCTATTTTTATTTTTAAATTTGAAGACAATGTTTCTGTGAATTTTATACATTTTTATGTGTTGGTATGTGTTTGAACACATTAAAATAAGTTATATACTTATATTCTTACACTATTTTCATATATATTTTTTACTTTGGGTATTTTTTCTATGTTACATGTTTATAGAGGGCTTGTGCATTTAGCAAACCGAACCCTTCCTTAACTAATCAACTAATTATTTAATCAGGAATCAGGAAGGGTGTGTTAAATAACTGATATATAAACTGCACAGCCCATGGTTCCCTGTTTGACTTTTTATCTTTTTATCTTCTGATGATGTTGGTTGTCTCCAACGAAAAGTGTATTGAAATTAGCGCACTTTAAGAATAAACAGTGTTTCGTCAAGGATCTTTGCTTCTATCTGTTCTAAACTTAAAAGGTTGCTAACATAACAGGTTTTGTATTTGCATAGCTTTTCTAAAGGATATGATGTTTGACACTTATATGTCTATCATTATTTTCTAACTTCGGTCTATAATGATTTGCCACTGATTTGCCATAACACCACTACTTCATGTAAAACAGATCAAAATTCTGAGACATATATCTGAACATTCAATAAATATTTATACAGTTGAGAGGTATGATTTGAGAAGAGTGCATATTGTATGTACCTATCCTGCTGTCATTTGCAAGCATGTGATGTGACAATTGAACAGTTGCACACAGTTTATTAGTATACCCTTCATGCAGCTACTAGCAACATTTCCTTAGCTGTAAAATCTATGTGGAAAATTTAGGTTAACACTACCTGACTGTTTTTACATTTATTCCTGATTCCCTGTATGTAGATTTGCACACATCTTAGTATTACTCCCTGGATTCAAACTGTGTCTGGGTGTACAAAATTAACAACCAAGCTATTTTTCATCAGCATAGTCTCTTGGTTAGACAGTCTGAACTTGAAATCCTGTGATTCATGCATGACAGATAATTAATATACTGTGCATTAATCATTTGGATTACTACAATCTGGAAAGCAAAGGTTAACACAAAGCAATGCTGCATGGAACACAGTTTTATACTTGACACATTACTATTCAGGGTACAAAGATTAGTGCAGTATATATGTCTACAACAACTTACCAGAATAAACACAACAGTTTTTTGTAAAGAGTCTTTATTTCACATCAATATTAGTCAGTCAAACTTTTATATTTATTCAGTTCACACAGTAAGAGTATACCTACCAGCAGTATGCAATGTACTCCTTCTTAGCTATTTGGACTATATACTGCAAAATAGATTTGTGTTCACAGCCCTCTCTGCTGCAGCTGTAGGGGAGAAAAACGCACATTATGCATATATGTCTATCACATTCTCAGGCAAGTATTTGCTACAAACTACTTGATAGTGATACTTACACACTACCAAAGCATTCTGGGCCCATCCATCTTGGATCCACTGGTCCAAGAGATCCCCTTCCTCCATTTTAGGTCAGCATAGTGGTGCCGTACCTGCTCATGAGTCCAAGGGATGCCAGTAGCACTGGTGAGGTCACATGCAAGATGGTACCAGGCCTTTGCTTTGTATTGGAGCTCTGGTACTGTCCCTGCAGCAGTCTCTATTCAAGGTTTTCTACTAGGAGTCCAGGCATGACCCTGGACTCCCAAATGCTCCAGCGTTGTACCTGGCAGAGCAATCCCTCACTAATTCCAGCCATTGTATCTGCACAGATGGACTTTAACAGATTATGGCTGTATCCCACCTGCCCCATTTAAGTAGTGCTATATTCCTGCCCCTTGCTACCATTGGACCATTTTGAAAAGGTTAAGCTCCGCTAAGTAGTGCGCAAATCCACTAAAGGAAATGTTTTTGAGCAGTGTTTAACTGTGTGAAAATCAACTTAGCTGAGCTACCTGCTGCTTAGCAGTCATGTCTTAGCAATGGTTACACTTGCTAAGCATAGCTGAGCATTGCTAACCAGTGCTCACTCTTATTTTTTTTAATATAGCAGAGGAGTGCTTTCATTTATTAAGTGTATATCATATACTTTACATAACATCCCTCTATGTGCTTTACTTACTAGCAATGGAATACACCATGTTCCCACGTTTGTAGAATTTAATAAAAATAGTAACAGCAAAGCTTTCTAGATACAAGCTCTTTTTCAATGCATAAAACACATCATGAAAACATCCTTATTTAAACAGTCAGCCAGCCAATAATTCCACATCATAAAACATGTGACTAAATTAAAGCAATATTAAAAGCCATTCTTCTATGCTATCAAATCTATACATAATATTAACAAAATAACATCATACACAATGTTATAAAAACTGTTATAAAACATGTTTACAAGCCGTCAAATAATTTATTGCTTGGCTCTCAAAACAGGTTTAATAGTATTAGCTGAGTTCAAACCAGATAAGGTATCAGAACTAAAGGAGTTTATCCATTTATATTCAGCCAACTCTGTGGCATTTACAATATCTCCACCATGCAAATTTAAAGATATATTTTGCAAAATTCTAAACTTGAACTTATGCTGTGTCTCTTTGGCTAGTATGTGTTTAAATAGGGCATTAGTTTCCACACCCCTACAAATATCAGAAATATGAGCTCCAGTTCTTTTCTTAAATTTCACATTCATTTCACCTATATAAAAACACTGGCATTCAACACATTTAACAATATACACTATGTTTTCTGTATAACAGGAGCCAGATGCTCTAATCTCAAAGTTTTTCTTTGTTATTGGATGTATGAAATTAGTATCATTGTTTATCTCACTGCAGTGTACACAGTTAAGGCACGAAACTGTCCCAAATCAATGAAACATATTATTTTTAGCAAAAGTTGTTCTCATCTCTTTATTACAAATAAGTTGTTTTAAATTATTGTCTCTTTTGTATATAAAGGTTATTCACCAACTATATTATTAACTTCAGAATTATATTCCAAAATAGACCAATTCCTAGTAATAATAGTTTTAATCATATTGGTGTGACTATTGAACTTCAGCATATAGCCCAACTGATGTTCTCTCCTTCTGTTCATAGGCTGATTACTATTAGCATGCATATATGGTTGCAAAGAACTAAATCTCTCACTAACTACTTTACTTTTTATGTTGTCAATTAAAGTATCTGTATAGCCTCTACTCTGAAAGTCATTAACCATAGTGTCCAATTCATTATTAAAACTCACATCCCCAGTATTTAACCGTCTTGCTCTTATAAACTGACTTATTATTACACCTCTGTATATATGCCTGGGATGCATACTTTCGTAATGTAAACATTAACTGTTATAATCATTACAAAAATGATTAAAAATATTATTACTAGGAATTGGTCTATTTTGCAATCTAATTCTGAAGTTAATAATATAGATGGTTAACAACCTAAGTTTATATATAAAAGAGAGAAAAATTTAAAACAAGTTATTTTTAATAAAGAGATGAGAATAACTTTTGCTAAAAATAATATGTTTCATAGATTTGGGACAGTTCCATGCTTTTACTGTGTTCACTGCAGTGAAATAAACACTGATACTAATTTCATACATCCAATGACAAAGTAAAACTTTGAGATTAGAACATCTGGCTCCTGTTATACAGAAAATATAATGTATATTGCTAACTGTGTTGGATGCCAATGTTTAAATATAGGTAAAACAAATGTGAAATTTAAAGAAAGAATTGGAGCTCATCTTTCTGACATTCAAAGGGGTGTGGAAACTAATGCCCTATTAAAACACATACTACAAAAGGGACACACAACATAAGCTCATGTTTACAATTTTGCAAAGTATATCTTTAAATTTGTGGGGTGGAGACATTGTAAATGTCACAGAGCTGGCTGAATATAAATGGATAAATTACTTTAGGTCTGATACCTTACCTGGCTTGAACTCAGCTAATACTATTAAACCTGTTTTGAGAGTCAAGCAATAAATTATTTGAGAGTTTGTAAACATGTTTTTTAACAGTTTTTCTAACATTATGTATGATGTTATTTTGTTAATATTGTGTATAGATTTGATAGCATAGAAGAATGACTTTTAATATTGGTTTAATTAAGTCACATGTTTTATGCTGTGTAATTATTGGCTGTCTTGACTATTTAAATAAGGATGTTTTCATGATATGATTTATGCATTGAAAAAGAGCTTGTGTCTCGAAAGCCTTGCTGTTATTATTTTTTTATAATTCTACAAACATGGGAACGTGGTGTGTTTCATTGTTATTTTGGTTGTTTGGCCACTGTCTTTTCAGCTACGTAGAGCAGAAATGTTTGGTATTATGTGCTTTCCTTACATTGCCAAGGGGTGTGACTATACTGTATGGGGCACTTGTGTGTACATGGGTAGTTTCACATGTTATATACACTCACACTTACATTGTACACCAGCTACACTACCCTGGTTGGCCAAAAACAGTTGCTACATAATTTAAGTTTACAAAAATAATTTTAACAGTACTTTCCCATAGAAAAATAAGTTGCTCATCTTGGTAATCAAACTGTGAACACCTGCATGTAAAGCCAGAACTCTAACCACTACATTATCTTAGCTTGGAAATTTTACCTGTATATTTGCATTTATCTCCTATGGGATGTTTAAGCTATGGTAAGCGGTGGGCCATAACACGCACACCCGCTTAGCTACACTTAAACATTCCTTAGCCTAGAAAAAAAGTATATATTATTATTATCATATTATTATGCTATATAAGTGAGTCTTGTGGTGTTCTGACAAGTCATTGAGGACTGCAATCATGAAATAATGGCATTTATTTGGCTTTCAGGCTTCTATCCTTCAGGGACCCCTGCTAATCCATATCCTGTTTTCTATCAACTTTCTAAGTGTGTGAGGGCAATTTTTCAGACATGTCCCTATTTTATTGTTTCCCCCCCATTATTTGTGCCTTTGTCCACATACACTGCTGTCAGGGAATATTGGAATACATTTGCTTTCAGACTTCTACCCTTCAGTAATTCATGCTAATGCATGACCTGTTTTCTATCAGCTTTCTGTGTTTAGTAGGCAATGTGGGTGTTGTGTTTCTTTTGAAGGATTTATTTTTTATTATTTGTGTATTTACACACATTTCCTGCTTTAGCCAGTTGTGGAGGTGTCATACAGCACTTTGGCAATGCAGGGGTTGTGTCATAGAACCTGCCACACACCCCTTGCATTGTTTTCTTGATTCTGTGCTTATTTCAGTGTCTGTGGACACTGAAATGATCATTTATTTCATTTCAGTGTCTGTGGACATTGAAATACTGGCATAATATTAGAGTAAGTCTCTAATATTATGCAAGATAAATTTTGAAGGTGCCGTGCAGCACTCTCTGAGCGCAGGGGGCATGTTCAATGTCCATGCACTACTTGAACATGCCCCCTGCTCTCTTTTATGGTTCATGTCTGTATAAGTTGAACAGTAGCGCACCTTCATGAATATGCAAGGAGCGCTGTTATGCTATACAGTTACGAACCTCTCCGTGCAAGAATAGTGCTATTCTTGCATGGAGTTTCTTGAATCCCAGGGACTAATTTACATGTTTTATAGGTGAACAAGCAATTATTATGAGCAACAAAAGAGTATTACAGGTGTGGATGATATAAGGTAGTGCCATCTGTGCCAGGGAGAGTAGGGCAGTGCATGTGTAACATATGCCAGCATAGCTAACTGGAGTTATGTAAAGAATTTTATGTCATTTGACTATCCCACTGATTTGTACAGATGCTTGTGTTAGAAATGTATTTGCAAAGTTGTTTGTGTTAAAAATGCTTCAACAGTGGGTTCTGCTGGACAGAAAAGAGATATACACATATGTCAGACCATATTATTATAACCAATTAAATTATATATTTTAACCAATAATTTTGAAAGGGAAGAGATTAATCTCAGTTCAGCTAATTTTGAAAAATATGTTGAAAATTAAATGGGTTGGTTTAGGCCATAAATATTTTATCTTACAGGTCTGATTGCAGCCAGAGACAAAATGTCTGGGAAAACCAGGACTAGGAATCTTACTGTATTGTCCTTAGGGGTGAACTAATTGCAACCCTAGAAGGGTGGAAGTTTTTGAAATTGTTTTATAGCTTTCATATGCTGCAGCAAAGCCCTGGGTGTGTGTTGTATCAGAGTCAGGTGACCAGATGTGATGTCATTCTATAGCCAGCATTGAAATGATTTTTTAGCTATTAGTGATAGATATTCTGGAACTCTCACAGAAGCACTTTGGAACCTGACAGGAAAGATCTCTCACAGGTATTCCACACACCTTCACACCTCATCTTGCCTTGCTGTAGTAGCAACTCAACACATTTCTTCTTGCTTTGCTTTAGTATGTAACCAGAAAACAATAATTCTTTAGATCAGTCAGGACATATTGAGATTAGTTAAGTACTGTTTTTCTGTATATGCATGAATCTATCCATCTGTGTTATTTTTTATTTCTCCTGTGATTGAAACTCTGGTGTTTATTGTAACAAGATATTCGATATTCTCATGTTTTCTATGTTATCATTTATTATTAAATATTTCTATACCTTTCATTGTGGCTGGTCTTTTATAGAATACATTTAACACCTTGAGAGTACTTATGCTTATTTGAGTGACACTGTGGCCAGTCCTGAAAGCCTTGCTGCATTGGTCAAACTCTATCATTTGTATTAATATTAATTTTACTCAGTATAATTGGGTAGTCCTGTAACAGCCTTAGAGTAGCTGACTGGTGGCAACATAATTACCTCATAGTCTGAGAAGAGGGGGCACAGCTGGTAAATCTGTGCCAGCCTTTCCCAGGTGTGTCTGTGTGTGTGTGTGTGTGTGTGTGTGTGTGTGTGTGTGTGTGTGTGTGTGTGTGTGTGTGTGTGTGAGTTTGAAAATCAAATATCCAAGTCTGTGTGTCAGCTACTGGGAACAGGGACACAGAGCTCCAGAGTGGTCACTGAGGAGTCTTGTTTGGTGCCTGGAGAGAGACAGATAGTTCAGCCCCAGGTCGGGAGTGTGCCCCTGTGTGCTCTTAAGGAAGATTGTGCTTGGTGCAGACAGCTGCATCTGAAAATACTTTGTGTATCCTTCTTTGCTCATGGTGGCCGTGCCTCACCAGTGTCAGTGGAAAGGATTGGGTCTCCTTGGTTGCTAGCCAGGAGTAAGGACTGTCACAACATAAAAAAATGACAAGTTAAAAATAAAAATAGAAACAGAAACATAAAGATAACATTTTAGTATCTCATCACACAATACATGTATTGGCTATCAGATCAATGACTAATATGCACATATCCACAACAGCAGCCCCTGTCAGTGGTTCAGCAGGTAGCACACACACCTTTGGTTGTGAAAGATTGCAAAACTATGAGTTCTATACAATTACCAGGTATAGTGTGGTATAAGGTAGAATGTTGCACCTCTGAGTGTGCTATCCTTTGGATAAAATGTTAAACCAAGACCCCATTACTGGTGATAGCTTATGTGGATATAAAATATATCAATGCACACATCAAAAAAAGTAGCAGTTCTTTACTACCAAATGTGAGTGAGTATAAAAAGATAAATACTGGAATGCAATTGTCAGATAATAAATCAAACTTCATACACAGCAAGCCAATGAAGACAAAGCCTGTTACAATACAACACAAAATACTGAAAATACAAAAGGGGAAAAACAATGTAAACACAACAGTAGCAACAATAAAATGATTCACAATAAAAGCTTTACAAACAAAAGCCTAGCATAACATTTGGACAAAAAAACAACCTGTAAAAAATAGTTGCAGGTATAAGACATGCATCTCAACTCCCCACCCAATCTGCCACATGCATAAGCACAGCTGAGCAATAACTGAAACCTAAACCCATTTCTTATTATCTAACATATCAGAGCACCTCCCTATCTAGCAATCCTATCAATCTTTGGATCCCTTCAGCTACCATAATCCCCATATAAGAGAATGGGCATACTCAAAGTATTGACATATCCAAGCAAGAAAAAAAATCAAATATCTGTTCCCGATAACTAACCACACTTTGACAATGAAAAAAATAGATAGATAGATAGATAGATAGATAGATAGATAGATAGATAGATAGATATATAATATTCTGCTTCTTCTTCAACCCCAGAGCCTGCAATACAGCACTGGTATTCCTCAGAAGCCTTATATTTCATACTAGCCTAACTAGTAACTTATTCAAAGACAAGTGTCAAAGTCATCCCATTCACTTATCCACTAGCATGCATTGTGGTGCTTCTGTATAGCTTCCTTCTGAAAGTCAGAAAGATGTGTAAAATCATCAAGATAAAAGTCACACATAATCCTATTACACCAAGATTGTTTATCATTCTCCAAATCTCTCCAAAGGAAGTATCATAAAAAATAAAAATAAATAAGTTTTTATTACAAAGGAAATTCACACATGCTTAAAGCAAATGCAAGTCTATTCCCATATTTTTCTAACTTTTGAGTATTGAGAACATTTTTTTATAAATGTTGCAATGCAAAATAGTACAGTAAAGTTTGGTAGCCAGTTTTCTGAGGCATCATGGGAGTGAAATTGCTTTGACCGTTTTGGGAGTAAGGGACTTGTAAACATTTTATTAAATAAAACATTTCACTCTTCAGTAGTGAGAACTTTTGGTTTTACTTCATCAAAGGACAAACTGAATAATTTGTGATATGCTACATAAAAAAGAAATCAATTCCTAATTTAGGAAATCTGGGATCTTCTGTCAGTTGTAATGAAAGGATTTCCTTCAAATAGCTAAATGAAAAACAAATATATTTACAAAGTAATATCTGCTAACATTAGGGTTAGCATAATGGTTAAGGTGTTTATCTCACAGCTGTATGGTACTGAGTTTGATTATTACTTTTTAGGGAAGTCTAGGCTTAAAATGGCCCACAATGGTAACTAGCTTAGTATTTACCTATGAACAAATAAACAAAAACAAAATGCCTACACTGACACTCCCTTATCCAATAATCTTTATAATTCTCATATACAGTTTAAATAATACAAAACATAAATGTTAGGAAACCATAAAAAATACATTAAACCACCCACAAGAAACTTTAAAACAAGACTATACTCTGAATGGAATTTAAGCAGGAGCCCATGAAGACATAAAGACTACATAAAAAACACTTTTTTTCATACTGCAGAAAACATGTACACAACAGTAAAGTAGATGCACATAGCCAGTAAGTACCACTAATCAAAAAAAAAAAAAACTTTCTTGCAAATGGATATTTTAAAAGATTTCCAAAACTGCACAATTCCCTTCATCTTTCCTACTGTCTGTAACCATTTTTTCCAAACAAGAACTCTGTCCAGAAACAATGCCTAAAACAATAACTTGCTCCAAAATAAAAAAAATCCACAAATTGGGTCTACAGACCCAAACCCCATATTTGATCTTTATTAAACTGCAAACCAGCAGCATTTCATTCATCTAAAACATACAAAGGCTGCAACCAGGAGAGTTGTCCCTGTTAAGTATGACAACATTTTCTGCATAAGAATAGAAAACCAGATACATAATTCCATTAAAAACAGTGGAGATCAGAAGCAAGGCCCTCAACTGTAGACAAAACATTTCTAATCAATAAAAGAAGCAGAAAATCACTTGGGGAGTAAACCAAGCCCATGCACCCTCTTACGCATTTAAACCTTTTCAGTAAACCAGACATTCACCAAACAACAAAAAACGAACGATGATTTATCGACCCCATGTAAGCGAAAGCTTACAAACTTGAATGCTTAGAACGCTGTTCCAAAAAAAAAAACATGTAAAACATAACATAAAGTGGTGGGCTTTGCCCCCCACACCCCCCTACTTAAATATACCAACTCCGAGATCGCACTATAGTAATGGAAATGGCAAGGTAATGGACATGGCCAAGCGATTTCTTTCCCAGGGAAAGAATTCGCTTATATGCCACTTCGTCATTTTGCCTTTTTGTCTTTTCAAGTTCGACCAAGATGCATTCAAAAGTATGCATCTTCGGTCATCTAATAGGAACATGAGTAAACATATATAGGTCATATGCAATTTAATAGCTGATTCCCAGTTCTATTGCAGTGCAGAATATCCCACATATATGCATAATTAAGACTATGAAAACCTTCCCTTATATCACCAGGCAACAAATTAACTGTATCTTGATTTCATAAATGAGCAACAGCTACTTTAATAAAGATTAAAATCTCAAACATGGGTACTAGTTGCCCCAAAACCATTGGAGTAAAGAACCTAATGCAACCCTCCATGATGATGTAATTGCAATAATTTTATAGAAAACTTATATTCAGTGTGTTACATAAAGTTGTTAGACACTAATTTTTCTACATAATTTTTAAAATGGCATTCACAATAGCAGACTCTGTGATAACTAAAAACAACAATTCATTAAAAAAGAGAGCAAATCTAATTTTTCATCAACTAACACTCTGCTGTAGAATCCATTATTTCTGCCTGATAAGAGGCACAGCCATCTTAGAGAGCTGAATATCTAGAGAATGGAAAGATTGTACTAAAGGTAAATCAAAAGTTGCACTCTGGTCCCACCACCCCACCCACCCACCCACAAGGGACACAGGCTCAGTTGTATAGCTCCTCCTGCAGGTACAAACTCAGGTATTGTACAATTTCCCCATAAGAGATACAGACTCAGGCTTCACAGCCCCCCTCCCTCCCACACACACACACACACACACACACACACACACACACACACACACACACACACACACACACACACACACACACACACACACACACACACACTCACACTCACACTCACACTCACACACACATACATGCTCATACAAGATTCAGGTTTTATAGCTTTTCCTCTACTTCACACAAGGGACATAGACTCATGTTATACAGCTCCCCCTACAAACACAAGAGTTACAGACTCAGGTTGCTCCATTCCATTTAAAGGAAAGGAGGGAAGCACAATCATACCACATATGCCTTTCTTGCCCACAGTGAAAAACAGGTAGTAATACATTCTTTACCTGTATGCCCTCATTTCCCACACAAATACTTCATTTTACAGGGAAGTTTGTATAAGATAGTGTTATTCCCACCAATCTACCTCTCTATTTATCACTCTATAAAATTTAGCTGACCAGCATAATGAAGGTATTTATGATGGTTCTTTACAATACTACACTATGGAGCACTCTCATCAAACTAAACAAACAACTCTCATTAAACCAACCAGGGCAAATAAAGTCTACCAAAGCCAAATCTGATGTAAATTTGGTCTCTCAGGCCAAGGACAACCACAAGGCATCCTTTGGCTATGTCCACAACCTCAAAAGCAATACACAGTTGTGTGCAGAGTTCATTGTAAATGGAGCCACCTATACTGAGCCAGAAGATATAGCAAACCTAATGGCCAATAAAATCAGGTCCAGCTTTACCCCTCTCTCCCACTCAACCTTCCCTCAGGAAATACCATCAAATATAACTCCCCCTGCCATCACTGGGGAACAGGTCTTTAATGCACTCTCTAAGGCCAAGAACACTGCATCAATGGGCCCACACATTATCCCAGGATGCCTTCTAAATAGCATGAAACATGACTTATCATGGTCTCTGGAATTGTTATTTAACTGTAGCCTCCAAACAGGCTTCATGCCTTAAAAATGGAAAACAGCAACAGTTATCCCTCTGCACAAATGTGGGCCAACTACAGACCCTGGAAACTACAGACCCATAAGTCTCACTAGTCTTATATGTAAAACCATGGAAAGAATTATCATGGAAATGATCAGAAGTGATATAGTAAACCTCCAGATACTGGACCCAACCCAGTTTGGTTTTCTTAAGGATAGTTTATGCCTACTCAATCTGGTGGACCTCTTTGTGAAAGTCACCAAAGCAATGGATGAGGGAAAAATGGTTCATACTGTCTAGCTTGATCTGGCCAAGGCATTTGACACAATACCCCACTTGGGCATTTCTGACAAACTCAAGAGGTTAGGTATTAACTTGTATGTCACCTGGTGGATAGCCAACTGGCTCACAGACAGGAAGTTCAATCTGGGGAGTCCAAAGAGGCTAGTCACAAGTGGAGTCCCTCAGGGATCAGTCCTTGGACCACTCCTTTTTGGAATTTACCTCTCTGAAGTCAAGGCCAATGTCAGTGGTCTCTGTCTGATTAAATTTGCAGATAATTGCAAATTAGGAGCTGTCATTGAATCCCACGCTGACACAAATGTTCTCCAGGAAGGCCTGACACAGACAAACAACTAAAGTCAGAGCCATGGACTAAAACTAAATGCCAAGAAATGAATAATAGTATCCTTTGGGAAATCATCCACCCCTTGTAACTATCATACTGACAACCCACCTCATAGAGTTGACCCAGTAGTCAGGGACTTATGGACACACATAGACAGTAATCTAGCCTTTGTCAGTCATGTGCCTGCAGTAGTGAAGAAATCATTCTGTGTTGCACAACTTATAAATAAAGTTATGGCATTGAAGTTCAAGGAAGTCATTACTCCACTAGATATGGCATTCATCAGGCCTATCATTGAATACAGTGCCCCCTTTGGTATGTACCTAACCAGGCACATCCAACAACTGGAACTTCCACAGAGGTTCCTCACCAAAAGAATATAGGGCATAAGTAAAATATCCCATGCAGACCACCTCAAGGCCCTATCCCTGTATTCTGTCTCCTACAGGCTTTTGAGGGGAGCTCTATGCCTGGCATAGAGGGCATTCTGAGAACCCACTCTGATGGATCTCCTGCATATCCACAAAACAAACCAGACTTACCTGTTCTAAAGACTTAAACCTTGCCTGTGATATAAATAGGACCTGCTGGAGAGACAGGCATGAATCCCAGAGACTACTCCATCTCTGGAACAGACTCCCTATCCATGTGAAGCAGAGTTCCTCCTTAACCCAATTCAAGTGCAACTTGGATAATTGGATGGGTAGCAGGGGATTCACCCCTGGTCTGGCACCTATGTCTCTAGTGGACACAGGTAACCTGTAAATGTTTCATCTCCTAGGCCCCTGCTTGTAAATGCTTCATCTCCTAAGCCCCTGATCTGAGGTATCAGAGCCTGTCAGATATCTGGGATGCATGGTTAGTCTTAAAAAGGTCCTTCCGGTTGTTAGCATAATAAACACCTATGAACCACCATCCCAAATATCAGTATCAAGTAAGCATTTTGCAGCTTTAAATACCACTGCACAGATAGTTTTCAAGTATGAAATGATAGTATCCATACACATACTATTAATTCTGAATTGCAAAGTCATTTTCTTCATGTGAAAAGTCAGTGACACAACAAAATAATCTTTCCTAGGTAATAAATCCTTTTTAGCAAGCAATTAGTCAAGAAAATGAAAAGCCAAATGTGTGTGTCTCAAAAGCTTTATGCAAAAGGCTCATTTCTTCATTCCACAAAACCTGTTCAGAGAGTTTGCAGCACGTACTGTCAGGCTCACAGAGTGCTGAGGAGGAAGCCATGCAGCCATTGAGGGAGAAGAAGAGTAATCCAAAGCTTGAGGATAAGATCTTTTTAGGAAGCAGAAGCCCTTCTAACTCTAAAACTCCAGTGGCACATGAACTGGCTTCAGTTAAAGCAGCAGCAGCTGCATACTGTTCAGCAGAAACAAGTGATGCACCCAAGGCAGGTAAAACCAGTTCAATAACAAAATCAGCAGATTCCAAAGGAAACATTTTTTTCACAGTGCCATTCCAATTAAGTGCAGCACTCAGTAAATGCTTGTTTTGGTTCAAGATAGAGAAATAAGTTTCATCAGGTAAACCTCCATCCAAGAACTTTATCGTTCCCTTCGTCTTCATCAAGCAGCACACTCCTACATCACCACAGGCACAGTAAGGGAATTCACCCAGTGCTGCAACAAGGATGGAGCAAGGGGAGAAGCTGCCTGGGGCACAAGCTGTTAGGGGACGTTACTGATGGGAGTGCAGTACTGGTACTGCAAGCTTTATAAATAAATGCCAGCACTGCATGCAGTAATGCCTGAAAGGCTGAAGTTCTGAAGTTCTCATTTTGTGCTGTTTTAACTATAATAAGCTACTTGCATTTGTGGAAAGTAGCTTGTTACACAGATTTTTTTTGTGCTCCTCAACTTTGGGTTGAATGGAACGCAGTTGCCAGTTTGTAGAACACACGGGGTACCTGGTCACTGATCCAGTAAGAGTAACAAAGTTAACAAAGTGTAACATAAAAAGCAAATAAAAATGTAAAAGCATCATCTATAATAGTGATAAATATGTGTAGTCATTTCACAACAAACTTGTTAAGGCAAAACTTCATAAGGATAGTAGTTCTTATAGAAGATTATGTAGCCTATGGGATGGCTTAGTTCCTCCTTTTCAAAGATCTGGGTGTGTCTCATTATGCTACATTATCTAGTGGAATTTGTGCAGTTGAATTGTTATATTAACAGAACACCAATATGTACTACACATCAGGAAGGATGTAACTCATTGAAAGGAGCAGTAATAAAATATGGCACCAGTAGCTAGTGCTAACAATGTTTATGTAACACCACATTATTTACAAGTCTCAGTACTAGGGCACAGATGTTTAAGTGCCTCTTCTATACAACAAACAGAGCTCTAATATACATAGTTTCAATGGTCAATATTTTGTATTTGATTTTTATTTTATTATATTTTTCTTTGTTATCCTTGGTGGTATATTGATCTCTAGAGACCTTTTTCAAGTTCAACCCAGGGATGCAGACTAAGCAATTAAGCAGACATGCCATCTTAAACAAAGCTCAAGTATTTAAACGAGAAATATGTATTACATACAACAAACATGGCATTAATCTTTAGTGATTTATAAGGAGGTTAAACAATCATGCATGACTGCATGATTGATTTTAATAATAGGCTTAGTTTCTGGTGTCACTCCATGGGGATCCAATATGTCTCAGCATGGCAGGTTATTGTAAAAGATCACATTGTTTTGCCAAGGATGGCATGCATCTGTCCCTTAGGCTTTTGGATATTGGCTAAAACTTTATCCACTCCTTAGAGCCTTTTTTAGGCAATGCCAAGAGAAAACTACCAACATAGTGAAAAAGTCTACAAGTAATCTTAAGGTGTTACTGCTCAATGCTTGGAGCCTAAACAAAAACCTTCACATCCTTCAAGCCCCCTCACTCATGCAGACATCTGTGCTGTGACTGAGATTTGGTTTTAAAGCCATAGAAAGTACTACAGCAGAGGAAGTCTAAAGTTCCTTCCACATATTTAGACCAACAACAGCACAGACTGAGGACAAAGGGGGGGGGGGGTGTCTTGATCTATGTCAGCAACAAACATAGGTCCAGGTCGGTTGTACAGAATGATACCTTGGAGCTCATTCATGTGCAAGTCACCATAAGTAATGTCCCTCGCCATATTGTACCTGGCTACAGGTCACCTTCTAGGCCTCCAGAGTCTCATGACTCTTACCTAACTCTACTAGAAGCACTCACCATCAGACCTAACACCCTATTCATGGGTGACTTTAACTACCCCACTATTGACTGGGAAATGTACACTGCCTGAAACTCACAGACACAGCATTTACTGGACTTTATTAATATAAACACCCTGGGACAAATAGTGCATGCTCTAACCAGTGGATCAAACATACTGGATCTGGTACTAGCTAACATAGGAGAGAGATGTACCCCCCATTGTCACGTCCTCATTAGTCAGATCGCAAAGCTGTCTCATTTGAAGTAAAAATCAACTCAGAAAATCCAGCTAAATCAGTAACCGTTTGGAGCTATTCAAAAGCAAACTCCATCCTATTAAGTGACAGGCTGTCAAAATTCAGGGCTCCCCCTAACACCAAGACCGCAGCTATACATGCAAAATTATTCACAGAGTCTCTATACAAATACGTGAATGGCTGCAGAGAGGCTGATGTACCTACCAAAACAAACACTAGAAACAAACCCCATGGATAGAATCCTCATCTAAAGAGGGAGTATAAAAGAAAAACAATCATGGCCAAAATCAGGACGCACAACTCACTTTAAGACAAGTGCTGTCATATGCAACTAAACAAAAAGCTAAGATTTATAATTGAGTCCAGCAAGACCAGCTATAAAGCCAGGATAGCCTTGCAGGCTAAGAACAATCACAAGGCCTTCTTCAGCTATGTCTGGAACCATGCATGTAACACATAGCAGTGTGCTGAATTGGTGGTGAACAGTACCATCTTAAGTGGTCAGGGTGACATAGCAAATCTACTGGCTGATAAAGTCATCTCAAGCTCCACCCACACTCCCTCCAAGCTCTACCAAATGAAATTCCCTCCAACATATTTCCCCCAGCTAGCAACACTTATTAAAGCCAAGAACACCATCTCCATGGGTCCCGAAAACATCCCCAGCTGTCTCCTGAACAGTCTAAAACATGACCTATCAGGATTACTTGAGGCAATATTTAACGACAGCCTTGAAACAGATTACCTTCCAAGTGAATGGAGGACCACAACAGCTATTCCCCTCTAAAAGGGTGGACTATCAACCGACCCAGGGAACTACAGATCCATCATTCTAACAGGCCTAATGTGCAAAACCTTGGAAGGAATTATCATGGAATTGATAAATAAGGACATTGACGAGCTAGAAACACTGGACCCATCACAATTTGGCTTTGTTAAGGGAAGGTCATGCATATTTAAACTGGTAGACTTCTTTAAGAGGGTCATCAAGGCAATGGTCAAGTGTAGGTCAGTGCATACTGTGTATCTTGACCTGGTGAAGGCATTCAATGCAATACCCCACTCAAGCATCGTTAACAAGCTGTTTGAGCTAGACATAAATCCTTACAAAACTCACTGGATTGCTGTATGACTCACAGACAGGACCCAAGAAGTCAGGATTGGTAAGACCATCTCCACCAAGAGTCTGGCCACCAGCAAAGTACCCCAGGGCTCTGCGCTGGCCCTGCTCCATTTTGGTATCTACTTCTCAGAATTCAAGGCTAATGTTCAAGGCCTCTGGCTCACCAAGTTCTTAAATGACTGTAAATTGTAAGATATTATAGATTCCCTCCAAGACACCAACATCTTGCAAGTGGATTTAAACTCAGACAAATGACTGGCGCTAAAGCCATGGCCTAGACCTCAATGCCAAAACATGTGTTATAATGCCCTTTAGGAAACTGTCAACCCTGGCTTACAGGGCTTTCACAGACCTAGCTCTGATGGATCTGCTGCACATGCACAAAACAAACAGTACCAGAAACACTAGACCCAGGGATCTGAAGTTCACTTGTGACATAAACTGAACATGCTGAAGAGACAGATATGTGAGACAAAGTATGCCCGCACTATGGAATTGGCTCCTATATATATATATATATATATATATATATATATATATATATATATATATATACACACATACAAGACAATGTTAATCTCTGACCTTATTCAAACAAAACCTTGACAATTGGATGGAAAATCATAAATTTACCCCCACTATGGCCCTCATGTCCATTATGAACAGATGTCATCAATAAAAAAGTATTAGCGTAACATCGCATCCCTAGAAATCCTTAGTTAACTCCCTGCTAACATGCCCCCAATATAGATGCCTATAATACTTGGGACCCAAATGGCTTGGGATACATGGCTAGGCTTGTAAGGTCCCTAGTGGTTTTTAGCTTAGTAACAACCTATGAACCTATGAATCTATGCTATGATTTAGCTTAGTAAATGTTTCTATTTTGAATCTGTACAGCATGGATGATTTTAGAGAGAATTGTATTCTTTCATGGTGCTAGAAGATGGTGACTGTAGATCAGATTGCAAGTGAAGTGTGCTGCATCTTTAAGAAGCATGGCAAGGCTATATGTGCACATATGCATTTCAGACACATGCACAGCCTAGTGCCATTTTGTAGGAGCAGCCATACTGAGAGGATGCATGATCACAGTTGTTAATTTGTAAATTAGTTAAATAAGTTAGAGTCAATAAACCTATATAGAGATGTGTTTGTACAGAATAAAGCTGTTTGAACAGAACCCACAAAAACTCTTCTATTGTGTCCAAAGTAGGAGAGTAACATGGTGTCAGAACTGGATCAAAGTGAATAAAATCCAGAGCCATGAGGTGCAGAGACGACAGTGAAGGTAAAACTAAGATAAATGAACACAAACAGAGCCAGAAAAGAATCAAAGGTAATAAGAAGTAGCATGAACTGTTTATTTGATAAAAGAGATAAAACGGGGCATTACAAGGGCACAAACTGCATTAGTGAGCAAACAGAAGGCACAGAAGGTTTGTTGGCTAAAAGAATGTTTAAAACAAAGGTATTTGATGAAACGATTAACAGTAAAGCAAAATGAGTATGATTAAAGATAAAATGAGCATGTTTAAAGTAAAGCGAGTGTGTTCAAAGCAAAACTGAGCATGTTTACAGTAAAACGAGCACAAGAAAAGTACGTTGAGCATAAAAAAGAGCTTAAATGAGCAAAACGAATAATAAGGCAAAATGAAAAAGGACACATTAAGCAAAAATAAAGCAAAAATGACTGCATGTGTTTGGCAAAGTGTTATGTTTTGGCATAACCAAGGGCATAACTAAAGTTATTCAAAGTATCTCAGAGTGTATAAAAGTGCTTACAGTGTGTGCTTATTACTGTGCATGTGTTTCAAAGAGTTTCTTGTGTGCAAAGTGCAACTATTTTGTGAAATACAGTGAATTATAGCCATATTGAAAACTTGTTTGTGCAGGGTGTGTCTATTTGCAAACTGCCACCATTACAGGGTGTGTCTTGCACTGTAAAGAGTTGCCTAACAAGGTACCGCCATTTCAGGGACATTTCAGTGTGCTGTATGCAGTTATTCACAAAAGTGCAATTACTTTTAAATGTTATTGAGTTTTGGGCAATAGAAGCCCAGTTTATTTGCATCATGCAGTTATTTGATATGTTTCTTACATCGATAAGAGGAGATTTCTTACAAAACAATACTACAAGAATATTACAGCGACCAAGAATTTATTTCACTCGCGTCATAAAATTGTTTGAAATGTTTCTTAAAATGATGATAAATTACTTTATCATTTAGCCTTTCAAGTGATATTAAGAGTGTTAAACTGCCTGAGAATGTTCCAGTTATTTAAAGGTACTACAAGTTTGTTCATTAGCATTATTTTGAAAATCCCAAAAGAAATAAATTCAGATACAAATACTGGCATAAGTTTCTGGCATATGTGCATGAGTGTACGTTGTATATGTTGCTTTAATATGGCAGATGGGTTTCGAAAACCACTACCACTTGCGTTTGATCAGAATATTCCAGAGAACTGGAGAATATTTCAGCAAGAGTGCAATATTTTTATACAAGCCACTTATACAGATAGAGATGCATGCACCATGGCATTCATTTTGCTAAACTTAGCTGGGTCAGAGGACAGAGTGTGTTCATTTGTGTATGCACCTGCAGTATATGAAGGAGAAGGTGAAAATCATCATACTGTTGCACAGGCTGAATCAAGGGAAGACCCTGAGTGTTTGAAGTGCAAGTTCAAAGAAATGTGTAACCCTCAGAGAAATATTATATTACATAGGCATTTTGTTTTACACGAGAGATCAGAAATCAGGAGGAGAAACATTTGCAGCTTATGTAACTGGTTTGAGAAATTGAGCTAAAACATGCCAGTTTGGTGACTTAAAACATGAGCTGATAAAGGACATGCTTGGGTGTGGTATTAAAAGTGTTGCTGTGAAAAAGATTTTACTTCATGACAGTGATTTAACATTGAGTAAAGCCATTGAGATTTGTCAAATCCATGAGGTGACAGAAAAACACACGAGTATGCTTGCAAGTGACAAGAGCATGAGTTCAGTTGCCTCCAGAGCAAATGTAGACAGCATGCAACATGTGACAGATAAAAGTAGGTCCAAGCATGTGGCAGCTACGAGATTTCCAGGGAAGATGTGTAGCTTTCCAGCAAGTTCTAAGAAAGGAGCATGTTCCAGCTCAATGCAGTACAAGCATGAATCAGCAAAACCCAAGTCCAGCTTTATTGTCAACTGTCGCAATTGTGGTGCAAATCATGAGTCTAAAAGAGAGAAGTGCTTAGCATATGGTCAGCAATGCTGCAAGTCTAAAAAATGGAACCACTTTCAAAAGTTTTGTAAATCAAGTAAGCCTCACACAATTGTAAAGAAAGGTCACACAAAGAAGCAAGTTGATCAAGTACAGGCGAAGCAGACAGCTTTCTATGTACATGGTGTATCAGTGCTTGATGAAAGAGTTGATGCAGTGATCTTATTAACAAAAAGAGGGGTGTTTTGTACTGTTGGGATTAATGGAAGATCCACAGAGTTTAAAGTAGACATTGGTTCAAAGTGTAATGTTATATCAGCAGACACATTTGCTAAAGTGAGAACTAACAAACAACTCAATGTAGTCAGTAGCATGAGACCTTTTGCTTATGGAGGTGAAGAAATTCAAAAAGAAGGTTCAGTGATACTTTCATGTTATTTGGCAGAGAACTGTTACAACTTGTTATTCTATATAGTCTGAAGACCATTGCAGTCTTTATTGTGTCTCAGTGGTAGTTTAAGAATGAATCTGGTTTCTTTTGCTATAGAAGTCCATCATGTAAGTGCATTTCCGAATTTTAATTTTTCAGAAGCCATTTTCTGATGCTGATATTTTTGATGACAAGTTAGGCAAACTTCCAGTTGTGTATTTCATGAAGTTAGACCCAGAGGTCACTCCCATAGTCAGACCAGCAAGAAGAGTTCCGATAGCTATGCAGGATAAAGTTAAAACTCAGTTGGATAAAATGGTGCAGCAAGGTGACATTTGTCCAGTCACAGAACCAACTGAATGGGCATCGTCTATGGTAGCAGCTCACAAAAAAAGGCTCAGACAAAATCAGACTATGTATTGACCCAAGAGATGTGAGCAAAGCATTAAAAAGACCACAGCATCCAATGCGCACAGTTGAAGAAGTCACAGCCTTAATACCAAATGCCACTATTTTCTCTGTCTTGGATGCAAAGAGTTCATTTTGGCAAGTGATTCTTGATCACAAATCTTCATTTCTAACTACTTGTGGTACTCCATTTGGCAGATACAGATTCCTAAAGATGCCATTTCGAATAAATTCTGTAAGTGAAGTCTTTCAGCATGCAATGGAGCAAATTTTTTCAGGTTATCCTTGTGCCATAATAGTAGATGATTTATTAGTTGGAGGCAATGATGAAGCAGAGCATGACAGAAACCTTAAGAAAGTTCTAGTTAGAGCACATGAAGTAAACTTGAAGCTTAATCCTCTGAAGTGCAATTCCAACTTTCAGGAATAACTTATGTAGAATTTTTGTTCACAAGTACAGATTTGAGACCTGACCCAACCAAGCAAACAGCTATTCTTGAGATGTCCGTGCCAAATAATGTACAAGCTCTACAATGTTTTCTAGGCATGCTCAACTATTTAGGCAAGTTTCTACCAGAATTCAGTGAGTTGACAGCACCTTTAAGAGAGCTAACACACAAAAATGTTGTATGGTCATGGTTGGGACAGCACCAGAAGGCATTTGAGGACCTTAAGTAGAAAATTGCCACCCAATCTACATTAAGATACTATGATGTAAACAAACCAGTTACTCTTTCCTGTGATGCTTCCAATGTCTTGGTGCAGTTACACTTCAAGAAGGCAGACCAGTATCCTATGCATCTAGAACACTAACCCAAACTGAGATGCAGTATGCTCAGATTGCGAAGGAGCTTTTGGCAATAGTATTTGCATGTTCTAAGTCTTATGATTATATTTATGGTCAAGCTATTCAGATTGAGACTGACCACCAACTTCTAGTTACTATTCTAAAGAAGTCTATCTATTTCGCTCCAGTGAGATCGCAAAGAATGATGCTTAAATTGCAAAACTACAATTTCAAAATGGTCTACACAAAAGGCAAATTGCTCTATATGTCTGATACCTTATCAAGATCACCCAGAAATACAACAGAACAGCTTGATGCAAAGAATTTTGATTTTGATGTGATGTCAGTGCATAATTTTTCTACCACTAGACTTGATGAGCTGAGAGAACACAGTCAGACTGATCCAATTTTGCAGAAGCTCATTCATTACATTAATACTGGATGGCTGTCAAAGCAATCTAGTGTACCACCTGAAGTGCAAATCTACTTTCCTTACAGAGATGAATTGTTGTTGGAAAATGGCATTATTTTCAAAGGTCCTAAAATTGTTGTTCCTGCTTCGTGACAACAAGAATATATCCATATTTTGCATCGTGGCCACCCATGATCCACTTCCATTAAGACAAGAGTGAGAGATTTAGTATTTTGGCCTTCATTACCAAAAGACATTAATAAAGTACTTTCATCTTGTTTGGTATGCGATAGTACTAGACTGCATTTTCAAAGAGAACCACTTCAGCTAAATCCATTTCCTGAATTACCATGGTCAACAGGTGCAGCTGATATCTTTGAGTGGAAGAATCAACATTACTTAGTTCTGGTAGACTCTTATTCAAATTGGTTTGAGATCAATCTACTACCCAACCTAACATCCACTGCTGTTATTACTAAGCTGAAACATCATTTTTCAATTAATGGTAGTCCACACAAACTTTTTTCTGACACTGGGATTCAATTTACTAGCCAGTTATTTCAGAAATTTACAAATGACTGGGACTTTGTACATGTCACTAGTAGCCCTAAATATCCTCAGTCAAATGGTCTAGCTGAATGAGCAGTACAGAGTGCAAAGCAATTACCTGAAAGGTCAAAGTGTGACAATACCGATGCATTACTAAATTTGCTTAATCTCAGAAACATACCTTGTGATGATACATTCTTGGCTCATCTGCTCAGACTGCTTTCCAGGCAAAATAGAACTATGCTACCCATTGCTTCTAAACCTATGAATTGTAAAGCCATCTAGGATCAATTGGTTAAGAAGCGTAATATCCAGAAATCTAGTTATGACAGATTGAGCAGATTTCTTCGTTTGTTGAGGGAAGGAGAGACAGTATGATTCCAGACAACAAAAGCGTTTGATCGAATTGGACAGATTACAGGCATCTGTGCCAAGCCAAGATCTTGTTTGGTAGATTCTGATGGTGTAGAATATTAAATGAACAGGAAACATCTCCCTGTAACAGAATCCTCATCACCATCACAACATTGTTTCTGTGATGCAAACTTCAAACCTAAGAGTGAATCAGACACTGTTTTCATACCAGAATGTTTTAAAAATTCTGATTCCATTACAGAAAATGTTCCAGACATTCACCAGGTCAAACAAATTAATACAGAGACAGTTCCATTTACTAAAAGTAATTCTCAGCTTTATGTCACACGATATGGGCGAGTATCAAAGCCAAGTGTGAAATATGCAGCAATGTGGACTTGATTGCATATACATGCATCCTTAGTATTTTGTAATGCATGACAGACCAATTAGTTGTGATGCCTGCATGCTAAATAGACATAGTGTCATAAGGTTCATTCTCAAACAGGGAGGATGTAGATCAGATTGCAAATGAAGTGTGCTGTAGCTTTAAGAAGCATGTCAAGGCTATATGTGCTCATATAAATTTCAGACATGTGCAGTCCCTAGTGCCATTTTGTAAGAGCAGCCACACTGAGAGGATGCATGATCACAGTTGTTAATTTGTAATTAAGTTACTTAAGTTAGAGTCAGTAAACCTATATAGAGATGTGTTTGTATAGAATAAAGCTGTTTGATCAAAACCCACAAAGACTCTTCTATTGTGTCCAAAGTAAGACAGCGATAGTGACTTAAGAATTTTTTGAACTTAGCAATGACTCCTGGAATCACTTTCAAAACCTTTCTTTATTGAAAACAAATATATCCAAATATTTACAATTGTAGAAAATGGTCTGGTCCATTAAGTCAGCTCACAGAAACAGATCTACTTGCAAATTCAATTTACGCTAACATGCTTTTCATCCCTACCAAAAATGTTATGGGACTTCATCAAAACATAAAATGTGTAACCTCTCAATCCCTTCTTTATAATAATTACCTCAGATATCAAACTAATTAAATATTTAAATAATGGAGTATGTAAAACATTTTAAAGGGCCAGCAGGAGACCTTAAATAACTTTTTTACAATATTATATTTTATATATTTATAATATTTAAATATTAAAATATTGGAATTTGTAGACCATCAGTCAATATCAGTGTAAAATAATAGTTTTAAGAAAAGTCTAATATTATTATTAGATTCTGCTGGTTTATAAAAGTTTTCATTTATTTTATGTGTTTTTTTTTTTTACATACGGGACATTTTCACATTTTGTATACTTTTATACACTGTTGGAGGAATATTTGTTTATTATTTCACATTGAACATTTTTTCCCTTATCCATGGAGGACATGGGTGCTAAACTAAGGGTGAATTTGTAGTTTGTCATATCTTTATTGTATCCAGGGACCCCAGCGCATTTGGATGATTCATCTCAGGGGATCTGGGTGGGTGCCAATGAACCTTTAAATGGCCAAACTAAAACATTTGTGAGCTAAACTGTCTAGTCATTTGTGCCACTTGGTGTATGACTAACAAAACTGAGTGCTTAGTACAATCCTGCTAAAAGGATGATTGATCTTCCCCTTTCCTTGTCTGTGCAACCTAAGGTGATACTACTTTCAGATGGGAATGTCTACAGCAAAGCTTCCACAGAAATGTTTCTGGTATTGTGTTGGTCAGTAGAAAGCTGATCTTTCCATACATAATGGTGTTGGATACCCTGCAGTGTACAGGAATGCTAAATGGTGACTTACATCAGTATAAAACCCTATTCTTACTTTGTGTACTTGTTCTTTAGGGCGTCATGTCACGCATACACACACTCACTCACACACACACACACACACACACACACACACACACACACACACACACACACACACACACACACACACAGAGCCACACACATTTTCACAGTCATTAAAACATTAATAAAATGGGCAGTATAGGACAGGTAGCAGGATAAAAATCAGAAATTCTCTGAAGAATGTTCTTTTTTTAACTAATTACAACTTCTAAAGTTGTATCAAAAACATAAAGTTATTACCATTAAAATAAGAGCAGATGATTCAGAAAATGGGATCTGAAAATAATTACAGAAACAAGACACCATCAAGTAGGGATAGTAATGCTTGTGTCCCCTTTAATATGATCAAAGTTTGAAATCTTGCTGAGAAACAGCCTGGAATTCCTAGAATGCTGATTTGCTTTTCCCTTTTACATAACACATGTCATTCAGGCTTGTTCTCACAGTTGTCGTGGCAATACAGCTGGAGACATTTCAGTGACTTGCTGACAAACATGGAGCTTCTGTCCATTTCCTGGTCTTTCTTGCAGCTGTTTAATAGCACAACTGTCATTGCTGTCTTCTTAAGTGTTTTTGCTCTGCTCTTTGACTTCATGAAGAGAAGAAAAGTGTGGAGCAGGTATCCTCCAGGTCCATGGGGTCTGCCTTTTGTTGGAAACTTGTTTCAGATTGGTCTGCGGGAAAAACATTTGCGTGTAACTGAGGTAAGCAGGTATAAATCAGGCATCATGTTTTCCAGAGAAGTATAATTAAAATGAATTTGCAGTACATGTTAAAGTTGTGCAGGTGCTTTAGTATATGAGTGACACAATGTGAACATTTTCACATTAAGATGCAGGGCTAACATTTTAATCAAATGAATGCTTACTCACTTTTACAATTTATAGCTTACCCTCTGTTTTCAAAATGTTTGATGATGCATTCTGCATTATTAATTCTGCTTAATATTTGAAAGATTTTACAGTGGAGCCAAACACATGATTTTCATTTTAGTGTTAATTCACTGCATTTATTTGTAACTTTCAGCATGGAAAGTTTTTCATTTTCAAAACAAATGTAAGCATCATGTTTTAAAAATGTCACCCATTGCAACAGAACATTTCCCCCTGAAATATGACAAGTGTAGCTTATTTCTTTCCATTCTAGACTTGCTTGGCTAGCAAGTCGACATGCTTGTGAAGGATCTAAAAGGCAACAAAATAAGCAGGCAGTTATAAAATAAAAGGTATACAGACTGCCGATATTTAACGTAGTCCAAAACTAGTTGTTCAACAATTTCATAAAAAAAGTTAAGAAGAGAAAATGGCAGCATGTGTTCTTTCATAATGACGGAGGAGCATAATGTGACATTTTATGACAAGCAGTAGCCTTTTTTGCCACTCCCATGCAAGCCATCAGTCTTTTCTGACTCATTTAGCCCTCCCACCCAAACACACTGGCTGGAAATAACTACAGTACCTGCTGGGGCAAGAGCCATGCTGAGATGGGGTATCACCTGTGGGTGTTTTAGATGTTTTTCTTATTGTGTCTACTTTTAGTCCCACATCCACATCTGATGTGCATTGACATCAGTACTGGCATGCCATGGATGATCTGATTCTGCATGTCACAGTGACGAGTGACAGGGCTGGGACCCTACTGTATCCAAAATGGGCTGCAATTCTTGCAGTGCTCCTCTACCTCTCCACTGATGTAAGCAAACTGCAAAACTGCCATTCCATTACACCACCTCCCCCACCACCCATCTCCTCATGGACTAGACTTGTTTATCAAACCTGATTCTCCTAGGTCGTACTCTGCTCAAGGACTAGACTTGTTTACCATACTCTGGGTTTCATCCCTCCGTACCACTTGAGGTATGCCTAGAAGTCTCAGCATGTAACAGTCTTGTACTCTGTATCAGATTAGAAAACTAATACTATACTTTTATTTCTAAAATTATGTGTTAAAGAAAATTATGCATGCCATGGTTAATAGTTTTATAGGTTCATAAGTATATACTAGGCTAATGACTACCAGAGCCTTTTTGAGCCTAACCATGCAACCCAACACAGTTGTGTTCCTATGTATCATGGGTGTTTATTAGGAAGGAGTATGGTAGTTAGGAAATTTGTAGGGTATGCTAGTTTGGACATTACTGCCTACATCTATCTACCAGAGAGATGGGGGTCAGACCTGGAGTAAATTTCTGAATTCCCATCTATTGTTCAAGGTTTCACTTAAATAGGGTAAGGGATGGACTCTGCTTCACATGAATGGGAAGCCTGTTCCAGAGCATGGGGATCCTCTGAAATAGACATCTGTCTCACCATTATGTCTTATTTATATCACAAGAAAAATTTAAATCTTTGGATCTAATGGTTCTGATGCTGTTCATTTTGTGGATGTGCAAAAGGTCCATCACAGCTGAATCCGAGGATGACTTGCATGCCAGGCGTAGATCCCGTCTCAGTAACCTCTAGGAGGCCGAGTATAGAGACAGGGCTTTAAGGCAATCCTTATAGGATAATGTGTTTATACCCTGAATTCTTCTCATAATGAACCTTTGTGGGCATTCCATCTGTTGCATGTGTCTGGTATGGTATGTCCCAAAGGAGACATTATATTCACTGATGGGTTTGGTAAGGGCCAAATAAAGTGGCACTATAACTTCCTTGGACCTGGATGTTATCCTTTTACTTATACATTGGGTGACAGAATGATTGTTTTACTACATTGGCCACATGTTGGTAAAGGCCAGATGAGTGTCTACATATGTTCCCATATCCCTCACTACCACGTCAACTCTTAGGGGTGTCTTGTCAATGGAGTAATTAGCCTGGGTGCCAGTTTTCACAAAATGTTATGGCTGAGGGGTATGGAATAGTTAGGATACTCATAGCACTTGGTACAAAACAATGCAGATTAACCCACTGACAGTTTAAGGTTGATGCATGGAATATTTTAGCATCTCAGCAGCACAATGACTTGCACCTTAAATATGTCCAAGCTGGAAGTAGTTTACCTTGTAGGCTAGGCTGACATAGAAACTGTTTAAGGAGGACTAGGACTGAAAAGAAATTAGGAAGATACCATCCTGTGGTGGTTGTCCTACACAGCACACCATGTGTTGGATGGCAAGATGTTTTCCTGATGTACATGGAGACACATGGATGTGTGCTTAACAAAGAGTAATCTCACACTCTAGCTAGCAGATGTGGATATGAATATGCATGCATTTAAGAGAAAACAGCAATCCAGGAGCAACAGAGAAAGAACTTCAATAAATTCAAATAACTCTAATAAAAAAATGCTGTGGTGCTTTGCCAAGTTAATTAAAAAAACTCTATAGTGAAAGGTTATTTAAAGAGTCCATCATGATCATAATTAATTAAAATGAACAACAATGGTTCAAAATAAATAAAAATAATTTCAGCATCAGTTTCACGATATACAAACAATATCAACATTTTAGAGATTTTAATTTCAATATAGGTTTTAAACTATGGTTATTTCATAACTGGTATAGCCACAAAATTCTCAGAATGGCAGACATTGCACTCTACATGCTATCCAATAGGGGTCAAGATGAATTAGATACATAGCAAAACAATACACCACAGAATAGCACCCATGAATCTCTTGGTTTTTGCCACTCCTACCTCCTTCTGTGCACCAACAACTGACAAGGCAAGAGAACAATGAAGGAGAAACAAGGCTTGATAATCAAAAAAATTGGGAGCTTAAGAAAGTACATGCACATATTTGTATTGAAAAGTGCAAAATGCTTTCACATTGTTCATTTCATGCAGCATTTTTCTTAGGCACACAATGACCTGGTACACTTTAGCACACTTACAAAATTGTAAAACTAAATAATTAAATAAATGATGTTGAAACAATTATATTAAATGTAATCAAATGTCATGTTTAGGAGTACATGGATGTAAATGAATATGGGTCTAACTATTCTTGATGATTGTTTAAAACCTCTTAAGGCACACATTGTCATAGGCTGTGTGAAATTAGGTTCTTAAGGTTCAGACTGATGGGTGAGATAAATGATTTTTAAACAGACATTTGCAGGGCTCTCTCTGCAGATTTTCATATCTTCCCTCACAGCCTCAGGTAGAAGTATATATTGTTTTGGTTGGTTCTACACTGTTTAAGCAGAAACATGGCTGTATTAGAGCAGAAGAGTTTGTACCTGAATAGCAATAAATTGTTACCAAAAGGATAGATTCCCAAATCTCATATTCTCAGTAGTCTTATAACTGTTCCCCAGACCAGTCTGACAGCTTCTATACATATACAACCTATGTGTGCTTTTGCAATCAACAGATACAGAGTGCTGTAGAAGCTACAGCTGCTTGTATATATAGTTTTATGCAGGGATTGTGTGGTCATGAAGTCAAACTCTCCCTTATTAACTGACATATATGACACTAACTGTTTGTATGTGGATTCATGGAGTTATCTGTACAAGGAAAACTGACTGCCATTTGTGCTGCTGTGTTTTACAAACATCACAACCAAAGCAGAGTATGTTTCAATATCTTTAATGCTTCTGTTCTAGTCATGGCCCTACATCAGTCTACTCTACAAACTGCCCCTCATTATCCCTCAAATTGTATCACCTTCTCCCTTATCACAGTCTGTGCTAACAATGTCATTCATACTGTGGCAACCCTGCTTCTGCCGTGCCAGCTGTCAGGTACTGATTCTATAGGAACTGCCATCATGAAGGTTTCCAATATATCACTTCTTTGATATATCACAAACTTGTAGCATTGGAGTATTCCTCATACCTTATGACATTAGGGCCCTTCATACTAGGAGTATCATTCTTGGCTCCCTACACTTCACTTCAACCCAAGCTGCCATTTCTCACAGTTTAATTGGTTAGCCACCTATCTAAATAAATTATTAACCAAATTACAATGTTTACTGAAAACTGAAGTCAGACAGATTGCAAGTAATTAAGATGTCACATGTTTTTCCCATATGAAATCAACTTCATAGAGCTAAACATTGTTATGACTGCTAATGTTGTAATAAGAGTATTAGAAGATGAAAATATGCTTGCTGTTTACATGCTTTAATATTTTAAGAATGTTTTACTTGTAAAATATTGCTAAAGGTTTTGTGCATGTAAGGGTCACAGCTATGAAAGTAATAGGAGACAAAAGTTTCATATATTCTGTAATTCAGTGGCACAGATAAGAGTTATTCTTTTAACTGGGTTGAAAACTATATAAAATACAGTTCAGCAAATATGACTTGAAGCATATAGCCCTATAGCTTAAGATATAAGATTAATTCTATTGGATTCTCATTTCACACGATTATCCAAAAAATACTTGGCAGCCATAATGAAAGGCTTTATGTAACGTGGAACATGGTCACATATACAAGTTTTCGTCTGTAATGGACATTCTGACTGGCAATATTTATTTATTTATTTATATTTGTTGACCGGGAGTGTCCGACTGGACCTAGGTCCATTTTCAGCAGAGGCCCAGGGAGAAAAACTCCACAGTTAAAATAAACAGACAGTAGTTACATTGGATTACATAGTGATTAACAATTTACATAGCAATTACTTACAACATATTTACAGATGAAGAACATAGTACATCAGTAGACAACTAGAATCTTTATTTGTGAAGTACATAACAGACATTAACAAATGTTACAATAAGAAGTTCCTGCTGTATAATAAGTACTAGGCTTATGAGCATCTGAGCTTGCTATAATCAAGGTAGTTAGTGGAGTGGAAAGATAGGTAGTAGTTGGATGGGGTGGGTGTTATTAGAGTGGGAGCTGCAAGGGCATAGCCAGCATGTTTTTATGTGTGCTTTTAGTAAAGTTTTGAAGTGGGTGCATGATAGTATGGAGGTAATTGTGGGTGGGAGGGAGTTCCATAATTTGGCTATGGTGCAAGAGAATAGTGCTTCACCAGCAGAGTTATTGGCTTTAGTGATCTGCAAGTGATTTTTGTTGCTGGATCTTAGTGGTCTGGTGGTGCGATAGGGTTGGAGTAGATTCTGGAGGGATGGGACATTTAGTGGATGGTTTACTAGTTTGTGGGCTAGTGAGAGTTGATACCATTGAAGGAGGTGAGGGAGTTCAAGCCAGCCCAGTTCAGCAAGTGAGAGATAGTGGTGACTACAGTAGGATGCCCCTGTGGCGAATTTGATGATTTTGTTATAGCAGGTCTCTAGCTTGTTTAGATCGCATTGCCTTAGGTTGGCATATATTGGAGAGGCATAAAGTAGGGTGGAGATAAGGTGGGAATTTGCTTTTGAAATCTTTGCTGCTTTGGTGAGAAGTTGCTTATTTCTGTATAATGCTCCTAGTTTTTTGTGGACTTTTTTTATGGTCATGGATATTTGAATGTCATATTTTAGTTTATTGTCTATTTCCACTCCTAGCAATTTGGTGTGTTTAGTTGGGTATATAGTGGTGTTGTCTTTTGCTGTGATGTTAAAGTGAGAGTTGTTTTGAGTATGTTTGGTGGGTTGGAAGATGAGTAGTTTAGTTTTGTTTGTGTTGAGTATTAATTGAGCATCGGATAACCAAGTTTCAACAGAGGAAAAGGCTTCCTGTGTGACTTTATCCAGTTTGGGTAGGAACTGGGCTGAGCAGATGATGGTTGAGTCATCTGCATATTGTATGAGTGTGCCATGTTTGGTGGCATAGGCTAGATTATTGGTGAAAACAGAGAAGAGTAGGGGTCCAAGGATGGATCCTTGGGGAACCCCTATGGAGACAGGTAGTTGGGGAGATATGTCATTCTGCCATACAACGGATTGTTGGTGGTCAGACAGGTAACTCTGAATCCAGCTGGTGATTGATTGTGAGAAGGATAGGTTATTGAGGACAGGGATAAGTTGTTTGTGTGGGACCATGTCAAATGCTTTAGATAGGTCTAGGAAAGTAGCAGAGGAGAGATAGCCATTGTTTTTATGCTGAAGGATAGTGTTAGTAAAGGAGAGTAAGGCAGTGGTGGTGCTATGGTTTGGTCAGAAACCATGCTGAGTATTGGAAAGGAGGTTGTTAGTAAGGAGGTAGTCTGAGACCTGAGAGTGTATGCATCTCTCTAGTATTTTGGAGAGTGGAGAGAGAATAGCTATGAGGCGGTAATTGGTTAGTTCTGTGGAGGGTCCGCCTTTGTGGAGGGGAATTATATGTGATACTTTCCACAGTGTGGGAATGTAACTTTCTGACAGAGATTGGTTAATCAAGATGGATACTGGGTAGGCCAGAGCATCAGCTGCGATTTGTAGGTATTCACTTGGGAGGTTGTCTGCTGCTAATTTGGTGGGCTTAAGTTTAGTTAAGAGTTTTTTTATGTTGGAGGTAGGTACAGGAGAAAAAGAGAAGGCAGTGGGGAGATTACTAGTTGAAGGTGTGGGTTGGAGGGGAGGGGGGTTGTGTTGTTTAGCTAGTGATAGTATGGTTTGTGTGAAGTGTGTGTTGAATGAGGTAGCAATATTTTCTGAGGAGTGAGGGATGTTAGGAGGAGGGGTACTGACTTTACCTGGGTGGAGGATGGAGTTTATGGAGGACCAGAATTGTTTGGGGCTGTGTTGGGAGGAGTCTAGGGCAGACTGGTAGTATTGGAATTTGTCCTGTTTTATTAGCTTTTTGACTCTATTGCGTAGTTCTAGGAATTTCTGTCTAGTTGAGGGGGTTTTGGTTTTGCGCCAGTTCTCCCAGGCTTTATCCCTGTTTTTCATTTCTGAATTAGTGGTTTTCTGTAGCCATGGAGAGGGTTGTGCTTTGATTCTGGAAAGTCTTATGGGGGCATGGTAATTAAGGATGTTCAGGAAGGTAGTATTAAAAAAATTCAACTGCGTCATCAAGACTGAGGTACTTTAGAGGATGCCAGTTACATTCTTTGAGGGGTGAGATGAATGTGAATGTGTTAAAGTTTAGTTTTTTACGTATTTGATGGTAGATGATAGGTTTAGCTTGGTACAGGTATTTTTTGAGTAGGAATGTTGGGGAGTGATCACTGAGGCTATCTGATAAGCAGTCTGTTATATATAACTGGGGGCTCTTACTGACTAGTATCCGGTCCAGGGTAGTGTGCTTGCTGGAGTTTTTATTTATCCTGGTTGGTGACTGGACTAGTTGGGGGAAGCCATGAAGGTTTACATGATGGGTTGTATGGTTGCCAGAACAGGATTGCCAGTCGATATTGAAATCTTGGGGGAGATGGTAGGTAGACCAGCTGAGGAGGTTTTCTAGTGGAGGGATGTTTTGGCCAGGTTTGAAGTAGCATCCAATTATGTTGATGGTTTTGTTTTGGTTTATTTTGAGGTTGGTATATATTATTTCTTCATTGCCTATTTGTGGAGCTGATGATTTTAAGATGTGGATGTTTAGATGCTGTTGAAATATTATAGCTACACCACCTCCATTCCTTTCTTGTTTAGCCGGTCTACTCTTAGTATGCCATAACCTGTAGGGAGTTTTTGCTCACTGGTAATGTGAGGTTTTAGCCAGGTTTCTGTCAGAATGGCTATATCTGGGGTGTACAAGTCTATGGTGGCATGGAGTTCATGGACTTTGTTGGATATATGTCTAATATTTAGGCTTAGAAGAAGGAAGTCACTTGGCTTTCTATTGGCTGTAATATGGGAGAAGTTGTGGTTTCTAATCTGATTATGAGGATTGGGGTTGGAGATGGTAGGGCCAGGGTTGGGGTGGATGTCTCCACTTAGGGCTAGTTTTGATATGCATGAGGTTATTAGTTTTCTCAGTTTTTGAATGTGTTTGTTTATAAGGGAAACTTTATGATTGTGCTCTGTGGGTAATAGGTATGGTGGGAGGGTTACTATGTTAAGTTGTAGGGATGCTTTATGTTTGAGTAATATAGTTAGTAGAATGTATCGGGGTGCATAGGGATGGTTCTTGAGTTGGTGGGAGGGGAGCTGAGTGAGGGTGAGACATGAGTGGTGGTGTGAGTAGTAGTACATAACAGTGGTAGTGGTTGAGTGGGGGAATGATGGAGCTTTGGTAGGATGTAAGATATGCAAGAAGAGTGCATGCAGTGAGCATAGGTAAGGTATGCTTGTACATGTTAGCTGAGGAAGTGTGATAGTAGTGGGAAGATGGAGGAGGTAGTGTTGGGTTAGCGCTGTGGTTGGCTATTGGAAAGATGTGAGGGGTTTGTGAGTGTAATAAAGGTGGGACCACTGGGACCAATACACATGTTACATCTCATAATATGTGTTAAGAACTGAATAACTTTATTCATTTTGAGTCATTTGTCATTCTTTAGTGCAGAAACATAATTCACATATTTAAATGTATTTTACTTAAGTCACAGTTTTTGTCTTTCACATGCACAACTCATGAGAAGTCCTCAATGTTTTGCCATTTCAAAGAGAACATGATCCAGCAGAAACCATCAAGAATTTGCTTGTTGCAAGGCAGATTATCAGAAAAGCAAAATGTGGGGATTGATTCATTTGGTTTACTTAGTTAGAATAGCAAAGTAACTGTAAAGCAGTGTGTCACCTTTTTGCATGCCACGTGTGAATATACCTTGAAGTTATTTAATGTTCATGCCTTTCAAGGAAAGGAAAGCAGCAATGAAGAAAAGATTAAGAAACAGTAATGTGAGCCAAGGAAAAATCCATTTATTTGTCATTTATTTTTTACAAGAAACCAGTGTTCAAAGGAAAGCATGGATACTTATGCTGCTGAACTAAAGGACAGAACCAAAGAGTAGATTAGGTGAGATGCACAATTCATTGATAAAACACATATAATTATCTGTGGTAATTACAGACATGCAGACCTTCAAGCAAGATGGCTTAACTTTAAATCTCTAAAAGTGTAGAAAATGAATGAGATTACAATACACGGTGAGATCATTTAAATGAAGAAATGCAAGCGTGTAAGCCAAAATGTCATTTACATAGCAAAGAAAATTAAGCCTAAAATAACACACACACACACACACACACACACACACACACACACACACACACACACAGACACACACACACACACACACACACACACACACACACACACACACACACACACCAGTATCAGTGGCAATGACATTGTGACCCATGGAGTGCACATGTGAACTTCAAGCTATAAATTCAAGATATAGCTGTGAATAAGAAAGAAAGTGTTATCCAATGATTAACCAGTTATCTATTAAGCTATGGTAGAGTCATTTTAATGATATGTGTAAAAGAAAACAGAACATTATAAAGAATGTGCACATTACTTTGGTAAATTAAAGCAAACTGTGCTATTAAAATGGTAAAGATGTCTATTTTAAATTGCAGAGTGGAGTGGCAGTGCCTGAAGATAAGTCATCTGAATGATAAAACTTGTGTAGTTTTAGTTTAATACATTTAATTATTTGTAGTTTTAATTTAAAGTAGACAAGAGTGCAGAGTGTAATATTTCATCAGAAAATGCTTTAAAGTGCTGGGACTGAAGTCAGTAACATTAAGTCAGTATGCAGATTACTGATTTATTCAGTTCATCAAGCAAACCACTGCATCAGGAGCTATTAACTTATGAATTTTTAAAGCAGAAATAATAAAATTAATCCTCTTTCAAACAGTAGCACTGGATCATGAAGATAATCTAGCTAGTATATTAGGGGGCTTGGAATATGTTAGACATGAAGAAACAAATGCACAGTGTGCAGGCACAGACCATATGTGCACAACATCATTTTCACAGTGACAGAGCCATGTCAACTGCTTTAAAGAGCAATTGCAAAGATACTGTCTATGACTATGCTGATTTGTTTATAAGCAAGGCTATAGTCAAATAAGACCAGATGGTTTTTCCAATAATGCATGCTGCAGTAGTTCTTGGGAGTGGAACTGAGCAAGAATTAAAGCAACTGGAAAGTTTATGTATCATTAACAAGCAAACCGAGTCAAGAAAATGATAAAAAAAAAAAAAGCATGGCTACTATTGTGAAGCAGGACAAGAATTGTGCTTTGTGCTGATCTTCAAGATCTAACTAATGTAATTAAAACAGGATATTACCAATTGCTTAAAGCTGAGAAAGTAGTCTGACATTTATAAAATTCCAAGTTCTTTTCTGTATGGTGCAGAACCAGATCTTCTGAGAGAAGAACCAATAATAAAAAAGCTCCAAATTATATACACTTAACATTCCTTCTGAAAAGAATAGATGATTGATTCCTACACCTTTGTAGCTTATTTGCTCCCAAAATATTCTAAAGAGCAGTTGTGAGCAGTGAGTGAAGGTTTATAAGGTGTCATAATCACAAAAGATGATCTGTTGATGCATAATCAGTCAAAACAAAAACACAACAAGAGATGGGTCAGGTCAATGAAAACGGCACTAGTAAAATGAACATTATCCATGTCGGTCAGTATGTTACCGGTTAGAGTCCAGAATGCAGTCAATGTACTCTATCATGCCCAGAAACCATGGAAAAGAAATACAAGTAGAAGTAGATCATAACCCCTTCTGAAGTATATTCACAAGATTACTGCATGCCATTTAATCTGCAGAATATGATATGAAAGTGAAATATATACACCCGCCAAGGAATGCTATGTAGTAGATACACTGAATGAATGTTATTTACCAAAATGGAATGACCACTTAATGGAAGAAAAGATAAAGATTTTGTAGAAGAAATATTAGTTTTCAGTGCTAGTGGAATAAGTAAAATAATTAGAGTAACACTTCTTTGAAAATTCAGTTACTGAATGAAATGAGAATGACATTTTGGCCATATGAAAAATTTACAATCAGAACAGGGAGTGTAGCCTACCCTTTTCTTCTGGGACAAAATAAGTTATAAATAAAAAAAAAATGTTACTGGTCAGTGAAGGTCGCTAGAGTATACAAAAAAATATGAACTAAAATGATAAATACAAAGACGACTAACATGGCTGAGGAACAAAATAAAACACTAATTTATTAAACAAGAGTAAGCGCTTTCCCAGCAAACTGCTGCTTCATCAAACTTAAGTGAAAGCGCTTACTCTTGTTTAATAAATTAGTGTTTTATTTTGTTCCTCAGCCATGTTAGTCATTTTTGTATTTATCATTTTAGTACAAAATAAGTTATACCCAAGGCCTCATGTCCAAAACTATGGTATTATTGTACCAAACCAATAAGAATAGATGATTAATACCTTGGAATAGTAAAGTAGGCAGATATACCAAGAAAGGTAGATAAAGTGATGCAAAACTGTAATTTCTATAATATGTACCCTAATAATAACCTAAAAAAAAATAACGCTGTCTTACACAGTACAGGGCAGGCTTTTGAGAAGGACTGGCACAGATTTGTTTAGTTAAAACAAAGCATATACTTGAAATACATAGATCATTATTAAAAGTACCCTGAAACAAATACATTAATGGATACTGCAGCTGCAGTGTGATAAATGTATTGAAGTGTATCTTTTCAAGAAAATGCATACCTTAATTTTTCATATCAGTGAATGACCCACAAATTAATAGTGTTGGGTTTAACAGATCTGAACATGACTGGGAGATCATGCTTGTATCTACAAGCCAAAAATTCCCACAATTGAATGGTTGTCTGTAGGGAATTATCCAAGCAGTGAAGAAATAGATGAAAAAGATCATTAATAGTGGGTCTGGAACTGTCATCTTGCAGTTTTATAGTGCAGAGTTCTCTACTGCAGAATTTCAATTCCTCATAATTCCTCACAACTACTAAATGAAGTTTTAAAAAGCATGTAAACAACTCTGATAATCTTACTAATTGATATCAGAGAATCAAAATAAGGTGAAAAACATGTCTGAAATAAAAAGCAACCTTTCTTTTCGGCTTTTCCCATTAGGGATCCCCACAGCGGATCACCAGTCTGCAGGTTGATTGGCAGTGGAGTTTTTATGGTGTCGAATTGCCAGCTTGGTGCCCAACCTTCACAGAAGGCACTTGAAGTAAAAAGCAACCATATTACTAAAATTAGCATGTCAGAAAGCTCTCAAGTTTGCATTAAGGAGATATTATAACAATCCAACAAGCCTAGCAGTATCATCTGCCTGAAAATTAAGTAAATGGTGACATGCTAATATAGCAAAAAATTACTTAGATGTTCAAATGTGTAATGAAACTAACTTATAAAATGGCAAATAACTTTTTAGCTTTTGTAAAAGAAAAGTGTATACAGCATATCACACTATAGTTTTAAGAATTAAGAGTAATTCTGTTGGGTTTACACATCGCGTGATCATCACAATAGTTCTCAATAGTTAGAGAAAAACTTTGTGGAAGATGGTCATGCATCCATGTTGTCTATACCTTTACTGATCAGCATGACAGCTATAACAGGTACTATAGAACATAAGTGTCCATAGTGGCTACAACTCAGGGAAAATATTTCTTTTTCCAAGCTACTATACCTGATAATGAAGGACTGAAATCTCAGGTTGGGAGATAAGAATTGTCACATGTCTGGGAGAAAAGGAATAATGAAGGAGAGGCCATTCTAGACTTCTGTCTGGCAAATGATATAATGGTAGCCAACATGCGGATCAATAGAAGAAACAATTGAAAAAGACATGTGAGTGATGCTGCTAAAATGAAGTTCAACCAAACACAAAGGACCAAATGAAAAAAGTCCAAAGAGAGCTTTAAACCGCTGTATTTAACATAAAATGCATAGTATAATAAATGTTAAAATCTATAATATACATGCAAAATCTTAAAAGTATGAATCTTCCTCAAATGCTAAAAAAAGCACATATTCTCAACTGCAAAGATTAAATAACGTTCACATAACAAGTTCAACAAATCACAGAAACAGAGATAACAGAATATAAAAGGATTACATATTAACACGCAGATTATGAGCTAGGGTAAATATGCCAGCAAGTATTAAACCAGTGTTTATCTTTGTATGAAAGGACTAAATGTTTCACCTACATAAAAGACACCAGAATTACAGATAACCAGGTATATGACTTGTTCAGTACAAGTAATAAAATCCCTGAAGTTAAATATCTTGTATGTATTTAAATAGCAAATGACTTGGCTTTAACAATATACAAACAAATTACATAAGTTCCACATGCAAAACAACCTCTGCTTAACATCAATCTCTGTCTGCTTGTGCAATGGCAGATATATTCTCTGACTGTTGTTTGTCTTTTCGGCTTTTCCCGGTAAGGGGTCGCCCCAATCAAACTCCGGTCCGCTAATGATTGGCAGTAGATTTTTATGGTGCCGAGTTGCCAGCCCAACACCCAACTTTCAGCAAAGGCACGCCCATTGACGCATGTCTTTTGGAGGCCACTCGACCACAGGGAGGACATGCAGACTCCACACAGAAGGCACTCCCCGCACACTAGCTGAGAATCGAACGGGAGAACCTCTTGCTGTGAGGCAACAATGCAACCGCTGTACCACCATGGCTTATAGATATATTTTCTGACTGTCATAAATAAAAAACAATGGCTGAAGTTAGCATTTTGGAAGTAGGAATCTCATTTTTTTCTTAGGTGGGAGGTGCCAAAAGATTTCTCAACAAGGGAGACGTTATCATTCAGATACAGTTGATAAAGACTCAGTTTGCAATATACTAACATCTAGCACACCTTTCTCATGAAACATGTACAGTTAAGATAGGGATTGAGATAAATCTGTAACCTTCTTTGCTTAGAAAAAGAACAGTGCAATACACCGCATGTAAAGATCTGTTTATTTACCTAGTAAGAGTTGCATTACTTGATTGTCAACTTGTAAGGAGGAAATCCCGATGCCTTTCATGCATAGGATGATAGCGAGATGTATCTATTCCAATTTATTTGTGTGTATTGAACAAGGATAGGACTACCAGCAATGTGCAGAGTGGTTTGTCTCCAGTTACCTGTAACAGTTGCAGATTAGAATTGTCATACTTATAGCATCAGTTACTATTCCTATCTTCAACAGTAAACTTTACCACAGTTGGTACACACAGAGCCTTCAACTGTGCTTAAAGAAAAAAAAGTAGATATAGCAATATCTGCTCGGTTACATAAACTGAAACTATGCCTGTTTTGAATGAAAATAGTATGCAATTAAGAAATAAAACAGATGCAGCATAACATTTAATGAAACATGTCCTGAATGCTAAAAAGCAAAACCATGAGTTAAGTGCATCTGTTAAGTTTATTAGAAAAATAATTTTAATTCTTCACTTAGGGAGATACTAGAGATATAAAGTTTATATATCATATTAGAAAACTTACTTAATTAGTGATTATGGTGTTGAAGTAAAAAATCTGTTCTTAACTTTTTAATGGTGAGAGAGTAGAGCAAAGGCTTAAATATAGGACTATATATGTAATAAATGATGAAAACAAATAAAACAAAGGCAGTTATGATCTGAAAAGTAACCCAGTATTTCTAGATGGCTTCAATGATTTGTAATTGCTGGAATCAGTCAATAAAAATGTACAAGATTTGCAAGTCACGCAGCTGATAGTAGCATATTATAGAGTACAAGCCAATGTATGATATTTATATGTCTTTGTAAACAATATGGAGCTGCTTATTGTAAGTTTGAGCAAATAAAAAGGCCAGTAGTAGAAAGGACACATAACAAGATCCAGTAGACAAGCTTCTGAACTGATACCAGAAGTTAGGTAAACATCCAGAGCAAACTGAAATTCAAGTAAAGGTAAGAGAATTCTACAACCATCTGTCTTGAAAATTTATAGTGCAGAATACATAAATAGATTTGATTAAACATAAGGGATGAAAGGAAGTATTGTCGTTAATAAAAGTTACATATACTGACCCAAGTTTGTAAGGATGAAGTTTGCTGAAGAAAATTCAGTTATAGATCAACAGAAATATCCTGAAAGCAAAGCTGTTAAAGAGGTGGTTATAAAATGTGACACTGTATTTAAAGAAGAAATGTATTTATTTAAATACTTATTGATATCTGATTACCAGGAAAGTCTGACTAGGTAGGAGCCTATTTTCAGCGAAGGCCAGGCCAGAAGAGTTCCAAAGTAAAGTAAACCTTTTTAAGAACAAATTTTTATAATATTCAGAAATAATAGAAAAACATCTACAGATTAAATAATGATACCAAATTAGACAAAATATAAAAACATTGGTTATGAATATATACAAGTTAATATTTAGAGAAATTTTAACCAGTTTATAGATAAATTAAAGGTAAGTTAGTATAATACAAACAGAGAGAAAGCCAGGAGAGAGGAATTGATAGAATGAAGAAAGTGAGTGAAGAAGGAAGACGGGTAAGTAAGGAGTTTAAGGTATGAATAGGTACTTGTTCACATTTAGGGATATAGTTTATCCTGGTGTCGAGCAAGAACAGAGACAGATTTTGGCTAGGAAGTCTTTCAGAATGGTTTTAAAGGATAGGGTGGAGTGTATTGACCTGATGGATACAGGTAAGGAGTTCCAGGCTTCAGCAATATGGTACAAGTACAGACAATGCCCATCAGATTTGATAGATTTGTGGACAGACAGGAGTTTTAGGTCACTGGATAGTAATGACTGACTGGAAACACAGTACTGTACAATGGTATTTAGTGCCTGACAAGCAGGTGGATGCTGGATAATTCTCTAGGTAGTAAGAAGCTTTATATATGTTAGCTTATTTAGGATTTTGAGTGCTATACAGTGGTAGGTTCTGAAGGGGGGTTTTGCAGCAAAGTTAGCAGCTTTGTTATAGCTTTGTTCGGGTTTTGATTTTTGTGTGGCCTGGAGATGAGTAGGGATGGGAGCACCATAAAGAATTTAGAAGAGATAAGTAGTGGCAAGAATAGTTTTAGTTGTGTTGGTGAGAAAGTTTTTGGCTCTGCAAAGCATCCCTTGTTTTTGATAAGGTTTTCTTATGCAACTTTTTATATGCTATCATCCCTAATAATTTGGTATTATTAAGAAAGAGAGCTTTACATTTTTTTTCACAAGAGAGGAATTTGAGGAAAAAGTAGTAGTCTGTTTTTGGAGAGGCTGAGTATGAGTTGTGAGCTACAACTTCATGTTTCAGTGACTGTTAAAGCTGCCTGAGTAATTTGTCAGATGTGTGCCATATCATCAGATGTGCAAATTAGTGTACAGTCATCTGTGTACTGTATTAGGGAGGTCTGTTGTGTGGATGCATGGAGAATGTTGGTGAAAATGTTAAAAAGGGGGGCACCAAAGATAGAGCTTTGTGGTACACCGATGGTGACTGGGAGATATGGGGAGAGGGTGAAGTGCAATTTTACTCTCTTATACCAACTGGACAGATATGTTTTGAACCATAGAAAGGTGGGGTGAGCGAGACAAAGTGAGGACATTTGAAGTACAGATTTGCTAAGACAAACTGTGTCAAAGGCTTCAGACAAGTCTAGCAACAAGGAGCAGACTAGTTTGCAGTTTTCTCTAGCTTTATTGACAGTATCTATATAGGTTAGAAGTGCATTGTTAGTGCAGTGGGAAGGATGTAAGCCACAGTGTGTGGGGCATTGGAGTTCTTCATGCAGGAGATAGTTTAGCAATTGTTTTTGAATACATTTTTCAAGTATTTTGGAGAAGGTGGATAAGATTGCTATAGGTCTAAAGTTAGTAATGTCTCTTGAATTTCATCCTTTGTGTAGAGGGATAATGTGTGACTTTTCCTAGAGAGAAGGAATGTGGAATTCCTGGATTGGCCTATTTATAAGGCTTGAGAAAGGATAAGCAATGTTTTTGGCTTCTTTTTAAGGTACTCAATGAGAAGGTCATCAACTGAAGTAGAGCATGGTTTGAGTTTAAGAGTAGTTTTATATAGGAAGAAGGTTAAAGTGGATGTGGTGATGCATAGCTGTTCAGCAGGGCTGGGATTAGATACCAGGGAATCCTTGGTTACAGGTGCTTTACTGTCTATCAGCTAAGAGTTTAATTGTGTTGTGGTTTGAGTGGTGAGTTATTGGGAAAGGGATCAGGGTGAATTTTTGGCCAAGATGCAGTATTTCTTTAATGGCTGTCCAGAATTTTTTAGGGTTGTGTTTGCTATTATTCTGAAAGTTATTACAGTATAATTTTTTATCTTCATTTGTTTGCTTTTTAGTATGATTCTGAAACAGTCTGAAGTTTTCAAGATATTGTGGTGTTTTATATTTTTGACATTCAAATTGGTTTACTGAATGAAATAACAGCTAGTATTCATGTTCTATAAGATGTTATATCTAATTATTTTAGAATTAGATAATTTACTTGTACTAATGCTGATGCAATAAAGAGGTTACCTTTTACAGAACTGCTAATACTCTTGGATGTAGCCAATTACGTATTGATAGTAAATGTTATGAAAAAATGTATCTACGTATACGGCATCAATTAAATACCACATTGCAAAATATATAACTTTGAACTAAGTAAATGAATGTACCTTACCTTGAAAGGATGTTTCAAAATAGCTTAGGAAAAAGATCTGCTGTAATATTTGAGATGATGCATTCTGTGCCAGACATGTGTTCATATCAACAAGGTCTAGAGATATAGTTAATTTGCACAGTCATTCTATAATACTAAAATAACAAATATTTCTACTGCGAACAAATGTTTTTCTTTATTATACTTTGCCATATCCAAACTTCAGGCCTTTGTATATACAAAAAAATTCCTTATTAAATCATTTACATTCTAAACCTGGTAATTTCTCCATCAATTAAATGAGTGTTTCATTTAGTTTCCCAACCTTTTAGAAGAGGATTTTTCTACTTCTTTCTATTAAATGTGGTACCCAGGCACTTAATATTGCTTCCTTCCTTCCTACTACTGTTATTTGTTTTTTACTTTTATAGTCATAGAAAAATTATAAAAACATTGATTTAAATCCATGTCATAATTTAACCCATTTAGGTTTAAAGTATTAAACTTAAAATAAAACTCAAGATTACAGTGTTATAGTAAGTTTATCCTAAAATATCTATAATGAACAACTTAGCCAGATTATAGATATGGTGCCTAACATGGATTAAAATGCAGGAGAAGTCAAGAAATTTGATAAATGTCAAGCAAACAATGCATCAGTACTACCCTGGTAATGTCTTGAAAAGACATGCCCCAGGATTCATGAAGCAAGGACATTGTTAGCCTTGCACCGAGCGTGCGGCGTAGAGATGGCGCAGCAACACCATATGCATATTAATGAAGGTGTGCTGCCGCACCGTCCATGTGCACAGGAAATGTGCGCGAGTGCAGGGGGTGTGTTTAAGTGCTGCACGGAGGTGTGAACATGTCCGCTACAGTCGCGCAACCTAAAATGCTGAGTAGTACAGCCTGCCTCTAATAGCAATTAATCCTGTCAGTGTCTGTGGATATTGAAATGAATGCAAAGCATATAAGAGAGTTCTGCGTACACCAAAATAAAATCACAGGAGTAAACACACAAGCACGTAGCTGAATGTTGAGCCTCCGTCCCTAGAACTATTACATTTAAAACCCTGTGTCTGTATTTCATTGTTGTTTTGATTTTCACAGCAAGTGGAAGCGAAACGCAGCGTGTTTTCGTGCCGCTGCCCTTTGCTAAGGCTAGCCCAATGGTTAGAGCATTTGCTTAATATCTAAAAACAAAAATAAAAAGAATATGGACTGCACCGACTGCTGTTTATTGACAAAGCTCACAACAAGCTCCAAAATGCTAAGCGCTTTCACCATATAAAAATCAATGGCTTTTTCAGAGTACAAGGAGCGTTACATCACAAACACTTATAAATATTTTACACATTCAAATGCACCTATCACACACCTTAGTTAATTAAATATGCTAATAAGCCGATACATTTCAATTACAAAAAATGTATACATACATATATATATATATATATATATATATATAAATATATTACATAAACTTGATGTGTAAAAATAAAATACAATAAAATAATTCAAGCTGAATTAATACACATTCTAGGGTCAACCCATTACATTTGTCTTTTAACTAAATAGTATTTTTATAATGTTGTCAAAATGTGTATAAAATACTTATTTAAAGTGAATACCCCAAACAATACTTACAAGCGCTATTTAAATAACATTAGATAGTCATAGCTCTCTGTTTGACAATGGCATGATTGAAATATGGTCGTTGAGCACAGGGAAAGATGTAGCATTAAAAAATGACTTGCCATCTGTATTCTAGAGACTCAGTTTTGACATTGTCATCACCCCCTCTTTCACTCTCTACTGCCTGATCAATCACAAAGAAAATGATTTTTTTTTTAAATTGTTGCATTTAGTAGAATGCACATAAAGGCATTGTGAGTGTCTTTATTTCTGATGCCCCTTAGATGTTTTGCAATCCTTTCTCTCAACTTACGAGTGTTTTTTTTCCTACGTGAAAGCCTGGGCATGTTGTACATGTTGCCAAATAGACCACCATTTTGGAATTACAACAACATCTACCTGAGCAGGGGATTGTCCTATTATACCCCCAAACTGTAACATAGGGTCCATCATTAATAAATTTGCAGAATCTGCATGCCCCGCATTTATACATACAGGAGCATGCATGTTCTGCCTTGTGATCTTCCAATAGAATTTTAATGTTTCTCCCTCTAGAAAATGTTACACATGGCATCTGACCTAACTCATTTTTTATTTTGGTGTCAAAGGACAAATCCCATGCTCTCCTAATGATCTCTATGACCAGCGGTGTCTGATGATAGTACTTCAAAGTAAGCGCTCTGGTGTCAGAGATCACAGTGCGTTTGCCAAACATTCCACACATCCCATTCAAAATGGGTGTGAATGATGTGTCCCTTTTGCCCATCACCTCATTTCTAACTGCTATCAAGAGCTTCAAGGGATATCCCTGGGCCTGAAACATTCCTATCAGATTGTACATCTCTTCCTGATAGGTATTGTTGTTACTAACTAAACGAGATAATCGGACCATCTGTCCCTTAACCACGCTCTTATGCTGGAAGGGGGGATGGCAACTTGAAAAATGCAAAAGGGAATTGATGTAAGTTTCCTTCCTATAAATGTTACTTTCTAGCTCTTCCAATGTCTTGGTAAGTTTCAAGTCCAAAATAATCAATCGTTCCACTGTTCCATTTGAAAGTAAAGGAGAGAAATGGTTGTAGAGTTGAGATATTCAACAAAATTTCTTGCCTCGTCCTCACCTCCTCTCCATAACACTAGTATGTCATCCAAAAAATGGTTGTAAAGTACAATACATTCATAAAAGGATGACTGGAAGAGAAAAGTCTCCTCCCAATGGAGAAGTACCAAATTGGCAAAAATGGGTGCACACTTGGCAACCATCGCCACCTCTGAAATCTGATGAAAAATTTCATCTTCAAAACTCAAGTAATTGTTCTTCAGGACCAATTCCATAAAGGCAGCCATAATGTTTAACTTCATCCCATACACCTGCTTACTCTTCAAGAAGCTTTCTCTAAAATATTCCACCCCTTCATCGTGTGGAATTGTTGTGTGGTTTATTTGCTTAATATCTGCCCATTCACGGTCCGAGTTGTCCTTGCCTGGACGGCCCAAAAATGAATGGGTATAACCTGGGTCAACCTATCCTGTCATGAAAGATAAGTATTTGCGTGTACCTATGTGCATGAAGTACAGCATGTGGAAGACCAAATATGCTAGGGTTGGCCTCACAACCATAATGGTATCAGAGATATGTAGAGTAGGCAATGTGTATTGATGTCTGTTCCATGGGCTAACAACCAGAGAAGGGATGGATGGTGTGTATGTGGATTTTGGGGGGTTGGGTGGGTAATGTAATAATCCGCCAAGGGGAGACTGGGTCGGATGTACAATAGGTGAACTGGAGGTGTATGAGGGAGCAGTGTGAGTATCCAAAAGGAAACTAAAGAACATGCATTCACATCCCCAATGCACTCTGTCAGGTCATATTGCAGAATACAATCCCACAAACATATGAACATGAAAATGTATGATACACGTGTATAGAAATGGTACTGGCTCACACCACATAATGGTTTGGCCTGAACTGAGGCATCCAACCCCTACATACTTGGATACATAATTGAATACCCATCGTCTCCTCCACAGCACCCCCTCCCCTTGCTGAACATCCACCAAAACCACCCATACTCGGGCTGCTAGCTTGGGCCAGCTATATCTGCACATAGTGCCCCCTACCCACATCTAGTAGGCAGTCTCACCCTAAGCAGTCTCAGGCCTGTAAACGAGGTATCCCATGCATGTATAACTGTCCCTCATTTTCATATAATCAAAAGAATGGGGATCATCGGCATCCACAATTTTTGGACATCCCTCATGGGATAAGTGTCTGTTCTCAAGATTAGACTTGGTGGCACAACATGATATCCACCCCCGTTGACATCCGGACACAAGTTGGATTAGCAGTACTTGTCCACAAACCTGCTCATCCTCCACCCAGTCCTGCAGAACCTACGACCCAAGATTAAGCACCTGACCATGATGCAAATCTCCCCACGTGCATTATCGGGAATATATACCTTTCACATGTTCCCAAGAAGCTTGCCCATAGCCATCTTCCACAAATCGTATTCCCTGTCCAGGTTCCACATCGTAATGATGCACACAACCCCTGTATACAAAAGGTACAGGTCCCTCCAGGATGCAGTTGTTCATATATATGGCCATGTATAACCCCAGATATGTAGTCATATATCTATAAGTGTACATACTTATATTCGTATAGCTACACATCACACATACATGCATATAAGTAGTTGTCAAGTATGTGTCCTATTCATAAATATGTATACTTGCAAATGTATACATATGTCTCTCAGAAAACATATGAACATTAACATGTACTGTACATATGTACACCAACCAACTGTCACATTTTTTGCCAGTAGTGTGGAATGCCTGTAGTAAAGTCATATATCCTAACTACCATCCATGCAGAATGTATCACAGATGGTTTAGTGGTCAAACCAGTGACTATGGTGTTTCTGTTCCTGGGTCCAAGCCATGCAAGGGCTGCTAATTTTATATGATGCCCAGAATAATGGCTGTCGGATATAGGGTGATTAAGGCACTTTCAAGCAGACATAAGTGGGTATGAGCGGCAGTAGGTGGTGGTCATTCAACAGTATGGGAAATGTAAAAAAGTATGTAGGTATATATGCATGTGTATGTACAGACAGATATATATATATATATATATATATATATATATATATATATCCATGAAGAATGAACATGGTCACAATACAGCATTCATAACGAATGCGAAGGAAAACAGCAGCGGAACCCCTGTATTATTTAGTGCTGTCATATCAAGCTGGCCAGAGGGGAGCAAACCTCCTGCATCTCCAACCACAGGTAGGATGCTAACAGTGGGACTATCCTTGTCCACATGCTAAGTCTGACTTTAAAACAGGTACAGGGCAGTCCCAGTCTCCAGTCGAACTAGCTAAAAATTGGAAGACTATTTGAATACCCTACCATTATATGAACGTATGTTCCAGGGCTATAAGCTTGGGACATCTGAATATACTTGGAGTGAGCCAACATACGGGACATGTCTAGAGCAGTAGGGTGTGGTGCATGTGTAGTGGTGTGGTTATTTTCCAACTGGAGAATGGATGACTGCTGTGTTAGTGAAATGTTGGCGTGTGCTTGGGTAACTGTGAACCATGGGTATACATGCAAATGAAGCAGCACAGCAATAGTGTAGTGGTTAGAGCATCCGCCTAACGAGCAGACATTGCCGGTTTGACTGCAGCACACACCATTTATGATGTGGAATCCGAATATGAGCATATTCTGACATTTTTATGCTGTAAAATGATATAATACCATTGAAATGTGAACTGGAGTGACATATCACAGTAAGAATGGAGAAGGTGTTTGCATGACGGGAAGTGGTGGATAAACATGGTGAAATGGAAAACCGCTGCTGAAATGGGTTGTACTCACCCTTTGTCCAACGACCCTTGTTCTGCCCAGCAACACAATAAACCACCTTGGGAAGGCTCGATGGCAGGACCCTACATACCACAACCAATGTGATTTACCACTAAGCCACGGCATTTATACTTAACTCTGATGTTATCACAAACATAGCAGACAGCACAGTCATTCAACAGTATGATCAAGGAAAATAATCATTTAGATGTATATGCATGCGTACAGATATATATATATATATATATATATATATATATATATATATATATATATATATATATATGGTTCCCTATCAGAAGCCTGAAACACTATAAGCCTGAAAATCAAAATCCTGAAAACTAAAGCCTGAAAATTCAAAATCCCGAAAACCCAAAATCCTGAAACTCAAAATCCTGAAAACACAAAATGGACATACTGACGTCATTGTGGCTTTGCTATTGTTAGCCCTGTGGTGTTAGGTCATGCGTTGGGTTCAGGTAAGTGTGCAGTTGGTTTTATGTTAGGGTTAGGGGCGGTTTAAGTGAGTTAGGGTTAGGGCGCAGGTTAGGCATGTATGCAATAGTGACAAATATTGGGGTTAGGGGCGGTTTAAGTGAGTTAGGGTTAGGGCGCGGGTCAGGCGAGTGTGCGATAGTGACGGACCTTAGGGTTAGGGTTAGGGTCAGGGTCAGTTGGTAGATATTAGTGTCTTTATAGTGAAATATTAACATTATTTGTGTTTTCAGGATTTTGATATGAACACAAATCACTGGAACCACCACGATGAGTAAAAACGATAATTTAATAAAAAGAAGAAAACAAGCACTTTCACGCACCCAAACAAGTGCGCTTCATCAGGTTATGGTATACAAAACTGATTCAACTGCTTATATAGTATCAAACGCCTCAATTAACAACTAGTAATTGCCGAGCGGCAGTTCGTAATTATTTCAATAAAGTCTAAATACATTTAAAAAGATCATGCTTGAACAAGCATAGCATATAGAACAAATATAAGACAAGTATAACGTTGCCAAGTGTTATTTAAATCAGTCGTTAGAATAAACTAACTAAGTAGATATTTAGCAACTTTAAAAAGTTTTTTTTTAAAGAAAAAAATCAATTCATGTATAAACAAAGTAAATTCTCACTATTACTTATTCTATAAGTCTTAAATCTTGATTTTCTAACATTTCTTAAATATAACAGCCCCAATGCAAAGAAATGGAGGGGAAAAACTACATTAATAAACCCAACATCTTAGCTTCGTAATAAAGCCATTTATCCTAATATATATTAAAATCTATATCTCATCATAAAGAAAAGCAGCATAGTTAATATATTCCTTAGAACATAAAAATGACAAGTATATGTAAATCTAGCTTGACAACCACATCAAAGGTACATATTTGGTAATCAAAGCCCAAGAATAATAGAATACATATTGAAGTACAGAAGAAGAAGGAAAAGAGAAGGAAAAGGGGGGGGTGAGGGTGAAAGGTAGGAAAAGGAAGGACCAAAGTGAAAGAAAAGATGGAAAAAGGATATGAAAGTGTACATCAACAAGACATCCAAAGCCAATAACTTCAGTGTAAGGCTAGTGTCAGATATCGCATTCAGACCAAAGGCCATGAATATATGGCCAATATAACCCTCTTCAGATTACATAACCCAGGGTTTCTTTTTTAGGAAGGGGTGAGACCGTAGGGGCAAAGCTGTTGATCACAGGAGCGCTGGTCTAATACTAACGGCCGAATTAAGGCCAGGCTCAACATGTGCTCTAAGGGTTAGGATCCATTTGAGTTCATTTAATTCCAGGGTTCCTAATGTATCACCTTCCCTCCTGTTCGGATATAGGATCTGTAGCACTCTAAACTTAAACATATGCTCTGGAAACAATTGACAATGCCTAGCTAGGGCATTGTTAATATTAGCCTTCCTTATATCATATATGTGGTTATAGACCTGATCTTTGAGTCTACGTGTCGTCATCCCCACAAATATTGGGGTTAGGGGCGGTTTAAGTGAGTTAGGGTTAGGGCACGGGTCAGGTGAGTGTGCGATAGTGACGGACCTTAGGGTTAGGGTTAGGGTCAGGGTCAGTTGGTAGATATTAGTGTCTTTATAGTGAAATATTAGCATTATTTGTGTTTTCAGGATTTTGAGTGGTGATTGAGAAGCTGTGAGTGAATACATTTTTCTAATATCTTGGAGAGGGGGGACAGAATGGCAATGGGTCAGTAGTTTGAGGGGTCAGTTGAGTTTCGACCTTTATGAAGAGGGATAGTGAAGAAAAATTTCCAAAGGGTAGGGACAGTTGATTCCAGAATAGATCGATTAATTAGTATAGATACAGGATAGGCAATTGAGTCAGCAGCAAGTTTGAGGAATGTAGGAGATAGATTGTCAGTGGAAGGAGATCAAGGTTTTAGCTTGAGTAGTAGAGATTTGATGTAAGTAATGGGAACTGGCTCAAAAGAAAACAAAGTTGTGTTAGTGGGACTTGGAGAGGTGGGTGTCGAAGTAGAGTTTGGCTTAGAGGTTACCAGATTTTGGATGGAAGAGATAAAGTGTTTATTCAGGAGGGTAGCTGTTTCCTGAGAGGAAGAGTTAGGGTATGGGGAGGGATTAGAGGGCTTTCCAGGATAGAGGATGTTGTTGAGAGTTGACCAAAATTTTCGAGGATTGGATTTGTTTTTAAGCTGAGCAGAGCTATAGTATAACTTTTTGTCATTAGTTGTATGTTTTTTTGCAAGGTTCCTCAGTTGCCTATATTTTTGAAGAAAAGGTGGTTTAGTTTTAGTCCAGGTTTTCCAAGCATGATCTCTTTGTTTCATAAGGGACCTAGTCTTTTTGGAGAGACAGGGAGCATGGTTTGATTTTACCCTGATCTTCCTAGAGGGAGCTAAGGAGTTTAGAGTATTCATGAAGATGCTATTGAAAGTGCTTACAGCATCGTTTAGGGGGAGGTGTTTTAGGATGGACCAATCTATGTTGTGGAGAATGGAGTTAAATTGGGATGAATTGAAAGTCGATAGTTTTGACAGTCTTTGATAAGGTGGGGTTTAGGCATATGGGAGTAGTGTCTTAAGATGGTGGTAGGGAGATGATCACTGAGGGAGTCAGGTAAAGTGATGGGATTGTGGTATTGGTGGGGGGAATTGGTAAGGATCCAGTCTATGATGGAGCTGGAAGTGGAATTTTTATGGAAGCAAGTGGGAGATGTTATAAGTTGGTGGAAGCTGTGTAGGTGGATACTGAGTTGGGGGGAGTCAGTTGTGAGTTTGGACCAATCAATGTTGACATCACCAAGGATAAGTGTCTCATATGGTATGTTGCGGGAAAACCAGGATAGGATGTTTTCAAGAATGGGCAGATTATTACCAGGAGGAAGGTAGATAGAGGCAATTGCAAGTTTTTTGTGGGGATTCAGATGGCAGTTAAGGATGATGATTTCAGCTGGAAGGAAGTCAGGAATTGGGGAAGGGTATAGTGAGAGGTTAAGAATGTTTGAGTAGAGGATGGCCACACCACCACCTTTTTTACAGGTCTATCAGATTGGAAGATATAACCTGGTGGGAGTATTTCACTATTTGAGATTTGTGGCTTGAGCCAGGTTTCAGATAGGGAGAAGATGTGAGGGGTATTGAGAGCTATCCATGAGTGCAGCTCACTGACTTTATTTTCTAGACTCTGAATATTCAATGAGCAAATAGTTAAGTATTTAGATGGAGATGATTGTTGTGACTGAGGTTGGTGACTGTTAGAAGAGTAAGATGGGGCAGTGTAGAGGTAGTTTTGGGGAGAGAAGAGGGGCCAGGGTTGGGATGGATATCTCCAGAACAAAGTTTTTAGTGAGGAGAGAGTGTGTAGTAGATGCTACATCAAGTTTGTATAGTTTTGACTTACCTTTGTAGGAACGTTTACAAACCTGTAGTATGGATAGTTTATATAGACTTGAGGTAGAGTTAGTAAAGAGATTAGGGGAGATAGTAAAAGATGAAGTAGTTGGATATATGTTGTATGAGTGAGAAGTTGGTGAACTTAGGAGTGGGTCAGAGAGATCGGAGTGGTAAGAGGTGGAGATAGAGAGAATAAGGAGTAGTGTAGAAGATATTAGAAAATAATACATGTTGGAATAAAATATGGTCAGATAGAGTAGGTAGAGAGACAGTGGTATAGAGGAAGTGGTGTTGACAAGATTGACAGATTAGTAAGGTGGTTGTGGCAATAGGCAGGAAGTGGAATTGTAGTGGCTAGTGGGACAGGATATATATATATATATATATATATATATATATATATATATATATATATATATATATATATATATATATATATCTATGTAAAGAACAAACATGGTCACAATAAAGCATGCATAACGAATGTGAAGGAAAACAACAGCGGAACTCCCGTATTATTTAGTGCTGTCTTATCAAGCTGACCAGAGGTGAGCAAACCCCCTGCATCTCCAACCACAGGTAGGATGCTAACAGTGGGACTAACTTTGTCCACATGCTAAGTCTGACTTTCATACAGGGCAGTCCCAGTCCCCATTTGGACGAGCCAAAAACAGGACTATAAGCTTGGGACGTCTGAATATACTTGGAGTGAGTCAACATGTGGGATGGATCTAGCGCGTTAGGGAGTGGCTCATGTATAGTGGTGTGGTTTTTCCAACTGGCGAATGGATGACTACTGTGTTAGTGAAGTGTTGAGGCGTGTGTTCGGGTAACTATGAACCATGGGTATACATCAAAATGAAGCAGCACATCAATAGTGTAGTGGTTAGAGCATCCGCCTAACGAACAGGCATTCATGGTTCAAGTTCAACTATGGCATATATCATTTTCCATGTGGAATGTATGTCGTTCTGCTGTAAAACCAACTTAATAACATGAGCTTGAGTATCGCATGGGACTTTTAACCAAATCCATTCAACCAAATTGGTACTGTCATGATGAATAAGGCACAAGTAAGCACAAATAAGCAGCAGTAAACATATATAACAAACAGTAAGCAAATTTGAGTGCACTTGCGCGGGTGTAAGCAGTGCCCAGCATAGGAAATGTATATACAGATGTAATATATATATATATATATATATATATATATATATATATATATATATATATATATATATATATATATATATACACATACACACACACACACACACACACACACACACACACACACACACACATATATATATATATATATATATATATATATATATATATATGAAGAATGAACGTCGTAACAATAAAGCATAGAAAAGGAATGAGAAGGGAATCAACAGCAACTATAGTATTATATAGTGCTGTCAGCGTATGTCATATCAAGCTAGCCAGAAGTGACCAAAGCACTGCTACCCACACCACAGACAGAGTTTTACCAGTGGGAGTAACATTGTTGATCTGCTAAGTCTACTTTACAAACAATCAGAGGGTAGTCCCCAGTGGGGCTACCAAAAATTTACAGCATATTTAGATCTCCGTCCATTACACAAGCAACAGCAGGTCTGTTCAAGGACTAAATGGTGGGACAGCATGATAATACATGTGTTGTGACAACATAAGTTTAAGGCCCCTAACGCTGGGGGGAGGACAATGTGTGGAGGTCTGTCATGGCCATGAAAGCAACTGGATAATGGATGGATTGCGTGTATGTCGAACTTGGGTGGGGTCTAGGAACCATGGGTATGTGATTATGGATCTAGGCATGTCATGGTTGAATGGCCTGGTCCTAATTGGACTGCCTCATGGAGACCAGCGAGTTAGTTATAAGTATGTATGCATACACACATGCATACATCTATATGTAGAAGTACATTCCCTGTAACATATCCATTCTATTTGCAGACATAAACACATGAATGTGCCCTTACAAACCTTGACAGTAGATAGAATAATAGATAGTGCATAAGAGGGAAGGGATGAAATTGCTAAAACACAGAAGTGTGTACAATATCCGAAGTCAGTGCTGTGCTGAATAAATCAAATGTGAGGACTGTCTCACACAGGGAATTATCTCTGTGATCTGCTTGCCACGGCAACGCCAAATACTAAACCGGTCTATTTGTAAAAGAATCGCGCTGAACACGTACATAATTAGTTCTCATGTGTAACGTGTACATTACCATATAGTCAGACTATTTAATTCATTGTAGTGTTATGTTAATGGGAGTAAGTATGTAAGGAAGTAAGAGTCTAATCTTGACATAAAGATAAGTGTGTCCCATGTGAGATAATGCAAAAATTGCGAATAGTGTCCTATTGGTCACTCATGTCACCAATGTTTGTGGACTAAACATTAGGGATTCCTGAGGATACGTGTAGTGAGTCAACTGATGGGATGGATCTAGAGGGGTAGGGAGCATCCAATGTGTACTGGTGTGGATACACCGCAAATCCAACTGGAGAATGGATGACTACAGTGTTAGTGAAGTGTTGGGGTGGGTATTTGGGGAACTAGGAGACATGGGTATATGGGTATATATGCAACTAAAGCAGCACAGCAATAGTGTATTGGTCAGAACATTCACCTAATGAACAGGCATTCACGGTCCAAGTCCCACACTAGCATATATCATTTTCCATGTGGAATGTGTATATAAACATTTTTACACATCGTATTGCTGTACAACCTTCATAAGAACATGTACACATGAAATGGAGTACTGCATGAAATGTTTAATTAATGTCATTCAATCTCAGTGTTAGTGACATAATGAATAAGTTACTATTAAGCAGGTGAAAGCACAAATATGCAGTAGTAAACATATATAAGCACCAGTAAGCATGTTTAAGTGCATTTGCACGGGGGGTACTTTTCCATTAACAGGGCGACACTGTTAATGCGGTTGCTGACTTCCGAATCCAGTGTCAAACCATGTATTTGTGTTAGTCTTAACATGTGTGTGTAAAATGTAGAAGTTACAGTTGTTTTCATTATGTTTTTACATTTTATCCATTTAACTGATTTACACACAACTGTTAACATTAACATCCAAACAACATGGCTTGAGGTTGGAGTCGGAGCTCTGCACATGCATTTAAAGTGTTTGCCTGAAAGCAGAATAGTGCAAAAACAAAGACAAAGGCCTACTATTACAGCAGTCTTTCCATTACAGGAAAGCAGGCATTGTAGAAAATGTTTTTATTGTCAAATACCCATCCTGAACATCTCTAATTATACTTACTTGGCTTCTTTAAGCCGCGAGGATGCGATTACAATCAGTAAACAGTGATCGTTTATTTTTTAAGAGTGTCAGGCATGGATTTAGGAAGGCATCGCTGAGCCTGAAAATAACTATGTTTACGATGTATACATCTGTTGCTATTGTACAAGGCTTTTACATAATTAATCCAAGTTGAAGCCTAATCTTAACAACTTGTGTCTTGTAAGCCCTTCATGGCAAACATATACATAGCAATTTCACTGTCTTTTAATCATCATTTCACAGGCCTCACAGAGGACTGAAACTGTCTGATTACAAATGGTCAGCATGACTATGTTTTGTAAACTGTAAGCACAGGCAGTAACTTCATGTTAGGCATTTCATGCAGTGTACATATCACCATGTCATGACTAATTAACAGAAGAAAGGAATTTATGTTATTTGCAAGTATTTCCTTATTACTGATTTCCTATCTGTGTGACTTACTGGGGCAACACTTTAAAGTGATTGCTCCGCTGTAATGCAGTACCTTGACATGTCTGCCAGGCAGATGTGGGTAAAATCAGGCTACTTACTTGGTTAAACATTTAATTATCAGCACAAGCGTTTTATACCAACATGTGCTCAATAAGCATGTTAATGAGCTGCATTACACCTGAATGATTGCATTAATAGTGTTGCCCCGATAACGGAAATGCACCCATTCAACAGTATAGGACATGTATTCAATTACATAGATATATGTGTGTCAATGTCTATATATCTATATATATATATATATATATATATATATATATATATATATATATATATATATATATATATGTATATATATATATAGATATATATATATATATATATATATATATATATATACATATACATACATAAATATATATTTTATATGTATATATATATATATATATATATATATATATATATATATATACATATACATACATAGATATAGATATATATATATATATATATATATATATATATACATATACATACATAGATATAGATTATAGATATATATATATATATATATATATATATACATAGATATAGATTATATATATATATATATATATACATACATAGATATAGATTAGATATAGAGGACAGACCAATGCTTTTAGAGTACTCACACTCCGTACAATTGATATTAAACGATCACTGTTCAGGATATGACTGACAAACACACACACCCCTGCTATGCCTCGGAATAGAACACCTACCTAACTACTTTAACACACTACAGCATTACGCAGTTACAGAACGCAATACCAAGATTACTGAGTTACAGCAGTCCGAAAGGTGCATTTCTAGGTGGGTGACATGAGCAGGACTGCCAGAGTTGAGTATATCAATTGTACGGAGTGTGAGTACTCTAAATATAGATTATATATATATATATATATATATATATATACATACATAGATATAGATTATATATATATATATATATATATATATATATATATATATATATATATATATATATATATATACACATACATACATAGATATAGATTATGTATCCCAAGAGCAAACCTCGTGACACCAAAGCATTAGAAAAGAATGAAAAGGAAAACACCTGCAGCTCCTGTATTATGTGCTGGAGTTAATCCCAAGACAAGTGTGTTTCTGTCCGACACATGGGTTCAGACTATAGTCTGGGTAATAATAGGGTTGCTGACATTACTCACCAGGCCTCTTGCCAAATGTATGAGCATGTCTCGACAACCCAGTCACTTGGCTGATTCTGACATATATGGCCACTATATAGGAGAACTACAAAACATGCTCCTCAACACATCCAGTGGCCAGACACTCACAGCCACCAACACACAGGATATGACTGACAAACACACACACCCCTGCTATGCCTCGGAATAGAACACCTACCTAACTACTTTAACACACTACAGCATTACGCAGTTACAGAACGCAATACCAAGATTACTGAGTTACAGCAGTCCGAGAGGTGCATTTCTAGGTGGGTGACATGAGCAGGACTGCCAGAGTTGAGTATATCAATTGTACAGAGTGTGAGTACTCTAAAAGCATTGGTCTGTCCTCAGGCAGATGAACACACATACACACACACACACACACACACTTGGCATGACTGGGATTAGAACACTGACCTAACTACTTTATCACACTACAGCAATATGCAGTTACAGAACACACTACAGAGACTACTAGGCTATGACTTTCCCAGAGGTGTATTTCTAGGTGAGTGACATCAGCAGCCTTGCCAAAATCAAGTATATGAATTGTACGAACAGTGAGTAGCTGAAAAAGCATGTCTCTCTACACAGTCTGAGACAGACAGACAGATACACACACAGTCACACACACAATTGGCAACTCTGGGGTTAGAACTACTACCTAACTAGTTTATCACTACAGCAGTATGCAGTTATGGGACGCACCATGGAGATTACTGAGCTTCAGCTCTCCCAAAGGTGTATTCCACATTGGATGACCTCAGCAGGCCTCTCATAATACTGCTATGGGGTGGGCAGTGCATGCATGGGCCATAACCCATTCATGTAGGGGTTGACATGCCACATGCAGGCACACACGGGGTCATATGTCAAAGGTACATGTATACAGCTACTAGATGACTACTTCCTTGTACAGTCATGTTGCACAGCTGGCACGTGCATCACATAGTCTGTCATGCTGACAGATACTGGTTGCTAGTATCTGCAGTGAATGATATCTGCACCTTGTGTTTGGGGCCCTTTGGTTGTGTGCTGGGTGGGACAGGCATGGATGGCTCCTTGTCACGGTCACCCTCTTCACTGGTCCAAATAAGTAATCTTACAAGTTAGCACTATTAAACCATAAGCACTACTTACTCTTATACTCTCTATGATTACCTTGTCCCTTATTGGTCCATCTTAATTCAGTTTCCCTATATTACTCTAGCATGTCCAAAGGTCAGTCAATGGTTTCCCCTCCAGTCCAGCTGGTGAATCTGGGAATTTTGAGGCAATGTTACAACTGTCTCATGTACACGGACAACCCTCTCCTCCTCCAAACAGGTTCAAATATATGTGAGAGATGCAACCATATAGCCAAACTGGAGGCTGAGCTCTCTCATCTCAAAACTGGTGAAACCAGTCAGGAGGAGAAGGTAACCTCACACAACACAATTCCAGTATCACATAGTCCCACCACATCAGCGAACCAAACACATAAATACACAAAAACATACTCGGATTCTCTAAATAAAAATCTACGTAAGCAACAGAGACCTCGAAAGCAGACATCCAAGCAAACGCTACCCCAAAACAAAACACGCACAACACATAGCCCACAAAGTCAGTGTGCCAAGCAGCCACAGCCTTTAAGGCTGAATAACACACCTGATACTCTTGTAATAAGTGACTCTATTGTCAGACACGTTGACGTCCCGCTCACCAGGCTGAATAAAGAGAAGGTCACAGTGAGCTGTCTGTCGGGCGCTAGGATCCACCACATAACGCAAGCACTCAGGTCACTCCAAAGCAAATACAAATATGACTCAGTCATTGTACATGCTGGTGTGAATGACCTGAGACGTACCTCCCTGGACTACATGAAAAGAGACATAGAGGAGCTCTCTGATCATGTATCCCAGGCCGGTATGACCCTGACCTTGAGCAGCATCTTACCCTCACCTAGAATGATGCCACAGTACAAAGACAAAATGATCAATTTTAACAATTGGCTAAAATTTTGGTGTCATTCTAAGGATATCCAGTGTCTGTCAGCCTGGGATGACATGCTCGACAAGCCACGTTGCTTAGCTAGGGACAGCTTGCACCTGTCACCACTGGGCTTTCGGATATTGGCAAAGGCTCTTGCCACCCCCATAGTGCCTTTCTTAGGCAAGGCTCAAAAGTCAAACCCACCTCCATAGACAGCACAAGAAACAAGAAACTAAGGGTAATGCTGCTAAATGCCAGAAGTCTTAACCTCAAGATGCACGCACTCAAAGCTCTCCTCAGTATGGAGAACATCGATATCTGTGCAGTGACAGAAACCTGGTTCAAGGCTCCAGAGAGCACCCCAGCACTACCAGGTTATACCTCAAATCATGCTTTTTGGCCCCAAAACCTGAACCGAACCACAAAAGGAGGGGGAGTGTCCATATTTATCAAGGATATCCACACCTCCAGGTTAGTGGCATTGCATATGAACATGTACACGTGAAATGGAGTACTGCATGAAATGTTTAATTAATGTCATTCAATCTCTGACATAATGAATTGGAGACCATCCATGTGCAACTAACAGTGGGCAAGACTGCTTTTCAGTTTATAGCATCCTACAGACCACCCTCTCAAGGTCAGGAATCCCACTCGGCTTTCCTGAAAACATTGGAGAACATGAAGATCTCTCCGAACACCATTATATTGGGTGACTTCAACTACCCAAACATAGACTGGGAGTACTACTCAAGCCCCAGCACCTTAGCCCAAAGGTTCCTGGAAATTGTAAACTCAAATGCTATGGAACAACTAGTCACCACTCCCACAAGAGGGGATAACATACTAGACCTGATCATTACCAACATGGGGACTCTATGCTCCACACTTGAAGTATATCCCTCATTGGTAAGATCAGACCATAAATTAATTTCACTGGATGTCCACATCACGACCCCACCCCCAGCCCAAAAAACCACAGTGAAAAACTTCTCAAAAGCGAACTTCTTACTTCTCAAAACCAAAGTGGAATCTTTCAAGGCCCCAGGGCCAGTGGAAACTATGGCCCAAACTGCAGAATCCTATATAAACGCATTGTACGGACATCTCCAGGAATGCATGGATCATGCTATCCCAAACAAAACCAAAACCCAAACATCCAAAGGCAGGCGTCCAGTCTGGTGGACCCCAGGCATAAATAAACTGTACAACAGAAGGAGGAAGATACTGCATGATAGAGCAAAATTCCTAATAGGGAAGGCATCCCTGATCAGTACTAGCAAAAAATTACGATCCCTCATAAAATCCTCCAAGGCCAGCTTCGAGAGAAAAATTGCTCAGGACACTAAAGACAATCATAAGGCTTTTTTCAGTTATGTTAGGAACCTGGGATGCAACTCCCAGACTTGTTCTGAGTTGATTCTAAACGACAAAAAATACACTGAACCCACAGACATCGCCAATATCCTGGCAGACAGGTTCAGTGCAAACTTCTCCACCCCCTCCCCCCCAAAAAAAGAGCAAGTATCCATCCCGGCAGAGGGCTACCTCCCAAACATCTCTGATGCTCAGGTGAAGGCTGCCCTCTCCAAAGCAAAAAACACTGCTTCCATGGGAACAGATGGTGTCCCGGGTTGCGTCCTACATGAACTCCAAGAAGAACTAATCCCTCAAATAAAACAGCTGTACAATCTCAGCCTCACTACAGGATATGTGCCCACAGAATGGCGTACAGCAACAGTGGTCCCACTCCACAAAGGTGGAGCCTCCATGGACCCTAGAAACTATTGCCCCATAAGCCTGACTAGCTTAGTCTGCAAGGCTATGGAGAGGATCATCATGGAACTCATAAACAAAGACACTGGGGACCTACAGACACTAGATCCTACCCAGTTCGGCTTCGTCCAGGGCAGGTCCTGCCTTTTGAACCTGGTTGACTTCTTCAAAACAGTCACCAAAGCCATAGATGAAGGGAAGGTAGTCCACACTGCCTGTCTGGACCTAGCAAAGGCATTTGCCACAATACCCCACTCAGGCATTATAGATAAGCTATCCAGCTTAAATATAAACCCCTATGTCACAAGATGGGTCGCAAACTGGCTCAAAGACAGAACCCATAGAGTGAGAGTTGCTGTTGCCATGTCAGACTCGAAACCGGTCACAAGTGGCATCCCACAAGGTTCTGTCCTGGGACCGCTCTTGTTCGGTATATATTTTTCCGAGGTACAGGCCAACGTGGGAGGACTATGGCTCACCAAGTTCACAGATGACTGCAAACTAGGCACCATAATCAACTCTCCAGCTGACACAAACATCCTTCAAAAAGGTCTCACAGAGACGGATAACTGGTGCCAGAGCCATGGTCTAAAGCTAAATGCCAAAAAGTGTATAGTCATACCCTTTGGCAAAAACAATGTGCCCACAAATTACCACATAGGCGGTAACCCATTAAGTACAGAGAAAGTAATTAGGGATCTGGGGACCCAAGTTGATAGTAATCTCTCCTTTGACAACCACATTGCCAAAGTGGTTAGAAAGACCTTTTACATAGCCCACCTCATCATGAAAGGATTCATATCTAGATCAAGAGAGGTAATTGTGCCCCTTTATTCATCCCTCATCAGGCCCATCATAGAATACAATGCCCCTTTTGGGATGTACCTAACCCGACACCTGCAGCAATTAGAAAGACCCCAAAAGTACCTCACCAAGAGGATCAAGGGACTCAAACAGATGCCATATGCTGCTCGGTTAAAAAAACTCCAGCTCTACTCTGTTGCATACCGCCTACTTCGAGGTGTTCTATGCCTGACGTATAAAGCTATGTCCAATCCAGAATTAATGGACATGCTCCACCTCAGTAAATCTAAATCCCTTAGAGCCACACGCTCGAGGGACTTGAACCTCAGCACTGAAATAAATAGAACTTGCTAGAGGGACAGATTCATAACCCAGAGGCTCCCTTCACTCTGGAACTGAATTCCAATTCATGTTAGGCAGAGCACCTCACTGAATCTCTTCAAGAAGAATCTTGATGAGTGGATGGGGGATCTTAGGTTTGTCCCGGGCATTATTTTTGTGTCACTGTTAGACAGAGGCACAGCAAACTAAACCTTAAAAAGGGCACAGTATACTCAAATCAAGGGGTGGCGTAAGCCAAACAAAATCGGGCTAGGCTTATAATTGCCCCAGGGCAGATAGCCTAGTATGAACCTATGAACCTATGAACCTATGTCCATCTACCTTTGGCTTATTATAGTGTGTTGTCCTTACATATATGCCTGTATTCCTATCCACTGTGTGTGCAAGGCAGGAGTGGTGCATACTGACATGTGTCTGCACTAAGAACTGTGACTGCCAGATATGTCTTGACCACTGGTGTTTGCAGACATGGCCTTCATGTGTTTAAGTGTGTGAGCATGCCAGGTATGACCATTCAGTATGTTGCTGACTGACATTGCCTTCATATCCTCAAGTGTGTGAGCATGCCCAGTATGGCCATCTGTATCGCATGTGTGGATCAAGTCCAGGTAGTTTATACTGCGGTGCTGACCTTTGTGTTGTACACCGACAGGTAGCATGCTGTGCCTGCAGGGTATCCATCTGTCATTTGGCATTGACTGTTGCTACATGTCTGCATAGCGGGGGGGCACCTGACTGTATCTACATTCCTACATAGGAACAGGGGGGGGCACACCTGACTGTTGCTATAAGTGCAAGTTGGATGAGGGAGCACACCTGGCATTTGTACACATTTGCTAGGACTGTATGGGTATGTCAGGTACTCCATTTCAGTGTGTAGTCTTACCTATTGTGCTGGCTAGAGGCATACCAGTGTACTACACATCTTAGCTTTAATTACCAACATATTAGTTTCTGACTTCCTAGCCTTCACAACTTACATCCAACTGCCTGGCCTGCTGTAGTCTGTCTGTGTGGGTCTGGAGAAGGGGTTACCCATAGGGCACATTCAGAGGCCATAGTACAGCATTTGTTTGTGTCTGTCTACACCTGTCCTGCTGTCTGAGACTTGTGTGGGTCTTATGGACACACATGTCGCTCAGCCCATTACCTGAAGTGGGTTTTGTCACCCTGTGTAGTACTAGCTACTATGGTGACTCTAGTATGTGTTACAGATGTCATGGTGCCACTATGGGTGTCTACTGTCTGCTGCCTTAACATTCGGCCACCCAATTCCCTTGCATGCTCACATCCATACTGTAGCTACAGGTAACAACACATTCTACTCCATTTGGCAATTGGTAGGTTGACTGACTTACCTTGAGGGTGTGCCAGACTTGAGGATGGTGCTGGAGGGCTGCCTATGTTGAATGCACATAGTGCACACCCTATACATGGTTGAGCACAGGTAGTGTCAAAATCCCTTTTACTGACTGTGCGAGTCAGAAAGAGTGTAATTCCCTGGGTCCCTACTGTGTCAGTGCATATGCTATGCGTTGCCTCTTTGCCAAGGCCAGGTCATACTGGGCATGCCTCCTTCTGCCTACTGGGTCAGGCTCAGGTTGTTCCCCCTCCGAGTCACTCTGTGCCTGTACAGGCCTTGGCATTGTTGGGGGGCTGTGTGGCCCTGCCCCATGCTGTTCCTGCTGCAGCTGTTTCCACAGGATCATATTGTGTAGCATAGCACATACAATAACAATTTGGGTACATGTAGCTGGTGAATACTGCAAGGCTCTACCGGATGTGTCCAGACACTGGAACCGTGTCCTGAGCATCCCAAACACATGGTCTATTACATGCCTGGCCTGTGCGTGTGCCTCATTATAGCATTGTTGTTCAAGTTTGTGTACATTTCTGATGGGTGTCATCAGCCACGGTACCAGTGGGTACCCATCATCCCCCACTAGGGGACCATAGGGGATGTCCATATTGGCAAATGTGTGGTACAGCTGCGTTAGATGTCATATTTCTGAATTGTCATAGCTTCCAGGGCAGCCAGCACACACATTCATTATAATGCCCTTGGCATCACATACGACCTGGCAGTTGATAGAGGGGATGCCCCTGCGGTTGATGTAGGCCCTACCCTGCTCACCGGGTGGTGCTTTGATGTGTAAGTGCATGCAGTCTATAGCACCCACTACCCCAGGGTATTCTGCTATTTGGTGAAAGAGATGCATATTGCTGGTCAACACCTCACATGTATTGAGGAAATAAACATGCTCACTGGCATGTGCTGACACGGCATCCAGGAACTGGTGGAATACTCTGGATGCTGATGCCTGTGAAATCCCCATAATATCCCCAGTTGTGCTTTGGGAGGTACCTGTGGCTAGTATATCTAGGCTTACACATACCTTGGTATCCACTGGGATGGATTCCCCTCGGCCCATTTGATGTGTCAGGTGTGACCGGCACAGATCAACAATTTGCTGTAGGAGGTCTCTGTCCAACCTATAGAGCTTCACTATCTCCTCACTGTGGGTTGTTCAGCAGCATTCACATCCTCACCACCCTCAGCCTCTTGCACATGTTGTTCTATGTTGTCTGCTGCAGCCCTTCTCATTTTGTAGGTTTGTTTGTTAAAATTTCCCCGCTTGCATACACCGGTGGTTTAGAGTGTGGAAAAATCAGAGGGGAAGGTGTTTGCTTAGTTTATAGTAGTGTTCTGGGCTGGGCTGGTCTGCTCCCTCTGAAATCGGCTGATCCTGATACATTTCACCTGTCAAATCAGCTAGTTCTCCTTGATTACTGTCCTACTGCTGTTTTCCCTTCTGATTGCCCTAGGCAGATTTTGACACACCCTAGCTTAGCCGTGCTAAGCTTGGAGCAATCTTGAGCCACAGGGCTCCAACCCACTTACAGTATGCCTGGCACACCCCTCCATGATGTCATCTATATCCAAGTCTTGCACCCAGCTATCTATACTCTTACACTCTTGGGACCTGCCTCACACCCTGGGGAAAACTGGGATTCACTATCCTTCACCTCATTTGCATAGGAGTGCCTGCTAATGCATAGTTACATGTCCCATACTGAGCATCCCCTAAACTAACTACTGCTTACCGTCGCGCAAACCCGCACACACCTGCTCGCAACTGCTTAAAAGTGCCTTACTTACTCCGTATCCAACAGCTCTTGCTCTGCCCAGCAACAAAATAACCAGCCTCTTCAAGGCTCGAAACCAGGACCCTGCACACCACAGCTGATGTGCTTTGCCACTAAGACATGGCAGATATACAGACATCAGATGTTATCACGAACATATCATCCAGCACAGTCATTCAACAGAATAGGACATGTATTCCATTACATAGATGTATGTGTGTTAATGTCCATATATATATATATATATATATATATACATAGATGGAGATTATATATCTCAAGAACAAACCTTGTGACACCAAAGCATTAGAAAAGAATGAAAAGGAAAACACCAGTAGCTCCTGTATTATGTACTGGTGTAAATCCCAAGGCAAGTGTGTTTCTGTCTGACACATGGGTTCAGACTGTATTCTGGGTAATATTTGGGTTGCTGACTTTATTCACCAGGTCTATTGCCAAATGTATGGGTATGTCTTTCCTACCCAGTCTTTTGGCTGATTGTGACATATATGGCCACTATATAGGGAAACTACAAAACACATGCCTCAACACATCCAGTGTCTAGACACTCACAGCCACCAACACATAGGATATGACTGACAAACACACACACCTGCTATGCCTTGGAATAGAACATCTACCTGACTACTTTATCACACTACAGCATTACACAGTTACAGAATGTGCTACTGAGATTACTGGGTCACAGCAATCCCAGAGGTGTATTCCTAGGTGGGTGACACCATCAGCCTTGCCAAAGTTGAGTATAGGAATTGCACGGAGGGTGAGTACTCTAAAAATGATTGTTCTGTCCTCAGGCAGATGGACACATACACAAACATGGCATGTCTGGGATTAGAAAACCGACCTAACTACTTTATCACACTACAGCATTACGCAGTTACAGAACGTGCTACTGAGATTACTGGGTCACAGCAATCCCAGAGGTGTATTCCTAGGTGGTTGACATCATCATCCTTACCAAAGTTGGGTATAGGAATTGTATGGAGTGTGAGTACTCTAAAAAGCATTGTTCAGTCCTCAGGCAGATAGACACACACACACACACACACACACACACACACACACACACACACAAAAACACATGCCAGTGGTGGGATCAGAACACCTGCCTATCTACAGATCACTATTACAGTCCTACGCAGTTACGAGTCGCGCCACAGACATTACACATTTCAAGGCAGTCATCATGACCTTCTAGGATTGCGGACATCAACAGGGATGCTGACAGTTAAGATGTACATAGCTGTGAACCCGTGTGTTTAAAGTAGGAGTCCTTACTGAACAGGAGTATGCCCATCTGTGGAATGGATGACTACTATCACTATACAGGGTTACAATGGCCATGCTCATACACATAGAAGCACATAACTTACACAAGGTGTCAGTGGGCATGCTCATAGACTTATTTGCACAGGGCTGTTTGGGATGCACTCTGATTCTAAACACGGAAGGCCACAGTAGCCATGCTCATACAGTTAGACATACAGAACATGTTGTAATGTACTCCGGTGTTACTAGTTGCCATTGTTAGCAGGAATGCTGCACTACATATATCTGACATGGGTCATCTACACAATGTCTGCTGCTGTCCATCACCTTAGATGTATCAGTCTATACCAAGCACAATACTACCACCCGCAGTGATGTCATGCTAGGAATGGCAACTGCTTGACCAACACAATGAGCCAATGTCCTGCTGTAATTACGAGGTTGTCCAGTGTCTGTCATTCTGGGATGACATGACTGACAAAAGACAAGCCTTTGTCACAGATCACATGCATCCATGATTCAAGGGAGTGGTGTTAATACTTAGGTCACATTTGACTACATAGCGCCATTCCAAGGCAAATGTCCTAAACACAGGGTAAAACCCTGACACATAGAAGACAATTGCATTGTATGCTTATGCTAACCAGTGCAAGATGTGTTGCTGTCGTAATCACAGCTGCTCACTGTAGAACCTACAATGGGGAATACTGACATCTGTGCAGTGAGGAACACCTGGCTGAAGGCTCTGTAGTGCACAATAGCACTACCTCCATATAACTCAGAACCAGACATGTGGGCCATAACACTGGTACGGACCACTCCAGGTGGTGGTGTCCCCGCATTCATAATGGCTACTCACATGTACAGACCAGTACTCCAACATAAGTCATCACAGATGAGCCAGATGCAGGTCACAGTGTCAAAAGCTGCATTCCAGGATGTAATCCTCAGACACCACCATGTCCTCAGACCACCAACATACATCCATACATGTGGTATGACATATAATGGTACAACACCAAGTAACCTTTGACTGGTGGACTGTACCTAGACCTACAACAACTGTGCAGAGTACCCATGTACTGACACAGTTGCATCATATGTTATGCAATGCAATGATACCACTGTTTGTAACCAGGTCAGCTGTACACATACCAGGGTCCCTCGGATATTGACAGCATTAACAGATGACTGTTGCTGTGCACCATTCAGTGTGTACACAGCCTGACATGAAGCTATGATTGTACATGATGTTTATGTGCAGAGCAAATTGTTTTGACATTCATGTAGGATACAACCTGGGATGTGGACAGGTCCCATGCTGCCTATATGTATGGCATTAGAGAGTGCAGCTTGTACCTGCATTGTTGTTATTACAGGGGCTCTGTAATGTACATGGATATATGAATGTGTACCTGTTGGAAGGCAGTGTGTTTATGTTATCCAAGACTCTATCTGGATGAACAGGTGCTATTTACGTAGGTGTAGTACTTCTCATGCCATAGTGCTGTGAATCACAGCAGGTCTTGTTGTTGCCATTATGTTTCATGACACAGCTATGGAATCCTCTGTGCTGGTCTCATAATATGTGGATGATTAGTTACACAGTAGCTTTGTGTGGCATTATATGGTGTATCTGCATCTTACTGAGGCTGACCATGGATCAACTTCCACTCATGTGTGTTGACTCTTGAAACAGTTACTAGCTTCTGTGGTACAGTTTAAGGCAGGGTACCACAGTTTACCTTCATGTTTGTGTTTGGTTGAATCCTGTTTCTGTTTCAATGGCACACTCACTGCACATATGTGAGTGCTTAAAGTGCATTTGTGTAGGACCCAGCATTTGCACATGCATTGTACATCTGCATGGGGGCCATGACAGTCAACACTTCGCTCTTAAGGAGCATAACATTGGCTTTGAAGACTGACCATGTGTGTCATACTGTTAGCCCTGTTGGTGTGACTATGGTGATCCAGGTCATTTGTGCTGATGAAATCCAACATGCATTGAGCACATGTGTTGGTACATGATGAGTCTTCCCAGTTCATTATGGGATAGCTGAGTGGCCATGATTATGGTTTCCTGTCTCAAAACTGGTATTCCCCATTACAGCACAATGACAGTTGGGAATTTTGAGGCATAGTGGATGATCTGTCACAAGGTGCAATTTGGATTACACTTTGGCACAAAAGTAGTTGCTCAGCATAATGCATCTTATGTTGTACAATTGCAACTAGTGTGGGGTGTACATATCCCTCAGGAAGTTGGACACACCTGTGGCTCATGTGTTCCAATAAAGGATGATGGCCAAGAGGTGAGGTATGTGTTATAACATGGTCATGCAGGGGTGCTCTCCAAAACGTTGAACCATATCTCAATCACTGCACAGATATGTTCTCCATGTTTCAGACTGCCATAAGTGAATCCATATTGAGTACCTGATTTGTATCATTGAGTAGCAAGACCCACAGTTTATTTCTTGGCTGTCCCTGTTGCACCAATGGACATTCACTCGAACCTGGCATGGTTAGGGCACTATAGGGGAAGCATGGGCTGTTGCCAGTGTCCAGATTCTCAGGGGTGACAGGTGCAGGCCCAGTCTGGCAAAGCATCATGGTCTGTCAACCATGTTATCCCGGGCAGAGAGATGCTGGATACTCTTTGAATTACACCAGTATATTACACGATTGTGGAATACAATCCTTTTCCCTGTACTGCTGCATCATTCTGTCCAATGGCAGAATGCTACCCAGGACTTGGGACATACCTGCATGGGCTACAAGACCTGACAGTTTCTACATGTGTTTCCATGCAGTCCAGGCTACTGCATCACAGGTCCTGCACAACAACATAGAATATGCCAGAGACATGCGTATAGTTCTAAAGGTGGTTTGAGTGTATGGGTATGTGGCTAATCATGGCAGACAGGCAGTTGACAGTATGTTTGCCCTCATATAGCTTGGTGTGTAACATAGTGCTAGAGTTTGCATTCACAAATGAGCACTGTTGGCCATGTTTCTGGTCATGTGTTCTGAGGTGTGACACAATTATGCAAACTATGTCATACAGTCTTTGTATTCTGTTGTCTGTCTATTCCAACTTGGGAGGCCTCTTGCTTGACCAGATGTCAGTGGGCATGCTCATAGACTTATTTGCACAGGGCTGTTTGGGATGCACTTGATTCTAAACACGGAAGGCCACAGTAGCCATGCTCATACAGTTAGACATACAGAACATGTTGTAATGTACTCCGGTGTTACTAGTTGCCATTGTTAGCAGGAATGCTGCACTACATATCTGAGCATGGGTCATCTACACAACATCTGCTGCTGTCCATCACCTTAGATGTATCAGTCTATACCAAGCACAATACTACCACCCGCAGTGATGTCATGCTAGGAATGGCAACTGCTTGACCAACACAATGAACCAATATCCTGCTGTAATTACGAGGTTGTCCAGTGTCTGTCATTCTGGGATGACATGATTGACAGAAGACAAGCCTTTGTCACAGATCACATGCATCCATGATTCAAGGGAGTGGTGTTAATACTTAGGTCACATTTGACTACATAGCGCCTATTCCAAGGCAAAATGTCCTAAACACAGGGTAAAACCCTGACACATAGAAGACAATTGCATTGTATGCTTATGCTAACCAGTGCAAGATGTGTTGCTGTCGAATCACAGCTGCTCACTGTAGAACCTACAATGGGGAATACTGACATCTGTGCAGTGAGGAACACCTGGCTGAAGGCTCTGTAGTGCACAATAGCACTACCTCCATATAACTCAGAACCAGACATGTGGGCCATAACACTGGTAACGGACCACTCCAGGTGGTGGTGTCCCGCATTCATAACAGCTACTCACATTTACAGACCAGTACTCCAACATATATCATCACAGATGAGCCAGGTGCAGGTAACAGTGTCAAAAGCTGCATTCTAGGATGTAATCCTCAGACAGCACCATGTCCTCAGACCACCAACACACATCCATACATGTTGTATGACATATAATGGTACAACACCAAGCAACCTTTGACTGGTGGACTGTACCTAGCCCTACAACAACTGTGCAGAGTATCCCATGTACTAACACAGTTACATTACATGTTATGCAATGCAATACCACCACTGTTTGTAACCAGGTCAGCTGCACACATACCAGGGTCCCTAGGATATTGATAGCATTAACAGATGACTGTTGCTTGTGCACCATTCAGTGTGTACACAGCCTGACATGAAGCTATGATTGTACATGATGTTTATGTGCAGAGCAAATTGTTTTGACATTCATGTAGGATACAACCTGGGATGTGGACAGGTCCCATGCTGCCTATATGTATGGCATTAGAGAGTGCAGCTTGTACCTGCATTGTTGTTATTACAGGGCTCTGTAATGTACATGGATATATGAATGTGTACCTGTTGGAAGGCAGTGTGTTTATGTTATCCAAGACTCTATCTGGATGAACAGGTGCTATTTACGTAGGTGTAGTACTTCTCATGCCATAGTGCTGTGAATCACAGCAGGTCTTGTTGTTGCCATTATGTTTCATGACACAGCTATGGAATCCTCTGTGCTGGTCTCATAATATGTGGATGATTAGTTACACAGTAGCTTTGTGTGGCATTATATGGTGTATCTGCATCTTACTGAGGCTGACCATGGATCAACTTCCACTCATGTGTGTTGACTCTTGAAACAGTTACTAGCTTCTGTGGTACAGTTTAAGGCAGGGTACCACAGTTTACCTTCATGTTTGTGTTTGGTTGAATCCTGTTTCTGTTTCAATGGCACACTCACTGCACATATGTGAGTGCTTAAAGTGCATTTGTGTAGGACCCAGCATTTGCACATGCATTGTACATCTGCATGGGGGCCATGACAGTCAACACTTCGCTCTTAAGGAGCATAACATTGGCTTTGAAGACTGACCATGTGTGTCATACTGTTAGCCCTGTTGGTGTGACTATGGTGATCCAGGTCATTTGTGCTGATGAAATCCAACATGCATTGAGCACATGTGTTGGTACATGATGAGTCTTCCCAGTTCATTATGGGATAGCTGAGTGGCCATGATTATGGTTTCCTGTCTCAAAACTGGTATTCCCCATTACAGCACAATGACAGTTGGGAATTTTGAGGCATAGTGGATGATCTGTCACAAGGTGCAATTTGGATTACACTTTGGCACAAAAGTAGTTGCTCAGCATAATGCATCTTATGTTGTACAATTGCAACTAGTGTGGGGTGTACATATCCCTCAGGAAGTTGGACACACCTGTGGCTCATGTGTTCCAATAAAGGATGATGGCCAAGAGGTGAGGTATGTGTTATAACATGGTCATGCAGGGGTGCTCTCCAAAACGTTGAACCATATCTCAATCACTGCACAGATATGTTCTCCATGTTTCAGACTGCCATAAGTGAATCCATATTGAGTACCTGATTTGTATCATTGAGTAGCAAGACCCACAGTTTATTTCTTGGCTGTCCCTGTTGCACCAATGGACATTCACTCGAACCTGGCATGGTTAGGGCACTATAGGGAAGCAGGGGCTGTTGCCAGTGTCCAGATTCTCAGGGGTGACAGGTGCAGGCCCAGTCTGGCAAAGCATCATGGTCTGTCAACCATGTTATCCCGGGCAGAGAGATGCTGGATACTCTTTGAATTACACCAGTATATTACACGATTGTGGAATACAATCCTTTTCCCTGTACTGCTGCATCATTCTGTCCAATGGCAGAATGCTACCCAGGACTTGGGACATACCTGCATGGGCTACAAGACCTGACAGTTTCTACATGTGTTTCCATGCAGTCCAGGCTACTGCATCACAGGTCCTGCACAACAACATAGAATATGCCAGAGACATCGTGATAGTTCTAAAGGTGGTTTGAGTGTATGGGTATGTGGCTAATCATGGCAGACAGGCAGTTGACAGTATGTTTGCCCTCATATAGCTTGGTGTGTAACATAGTGCTAGAGTTTGCATTCACAAATGAGCACTGTTGGCCATGTTTCTGGTCATGTGTTCTGAGGTGTGACACAATTATGCAAACTATGTCATACAGTCTTTGTATTCTGTTGTCTGTCTATTCCAACTTGGGAGGCCTCTTGCTTGACCAGATACTTAGAGGCCTCTGTGGATGTGTGTGAAATCTGGTGGCATGTGTGTGTGTCCTTACTGTGTTCTGGTAAGGGTATGTGTTGGTTGTGGTGATGAGATGCATGTGTTAACCTATACCTCTTGACTGTTTAGTCCAGTCATGGGTGTAGAATGGACTGCCTCCAAGCTCACCCCTGTAGCTGCATCCCAGACAATGTGTGGGGTGTGGTATTAGGCGGGTTTATCAGTGTACATGACATAGACATTGTATTCCCCCAGGATGGCCACATACACAAAGCTGACATTAGTAAACACCAGTAGCTGGCTAGCGAACATGCCTGTATGAGCATTCAGTACTACAAGTACCACATATTGTATTTAGTTTACTTACTGCATATGATGATGTTTTAGACAATGATGGTCACATATAAATATTTGTGTTATGGACGTGGCAACACTAGCTATTACAGAAACATGGTAGCTACCTTTAGTAGCAATCCCCCTCTGAGGGCCACATCACATCCTGATAGTTGATTACAAATGATGCAAGTGTGAACAGGGCTGTATCCTTGTCTGGGTATATACTCACATACCCAGTAGAACCATGAGCTCTGTTGGGCACAGACACCCACTCCCCACACAGAGTCAAATATCAATAGACTCTGCTGTCACTATCAACATGATCAGAATATAATCAGATAGTGTACGCCATCACTTATGACGCAGCTATTACACATGGGCAGCAGTTTCCTACATCTTACACTCCTACTGCAGATGTCACACTGGAGTTAAAGATTATATGCACCCTGTTTCATTACTAGTACTATCAACATATTTCCAAGCAGCTGTTAGTCTGGCAATGAGAGGTTAGGCTACACAGATCTAAAGATTCAACCAGTGTGTCTCTACTGTCAATATACACTCTATGTAGGTGTGCACATAGCCATTTGGCACAGCCCTGTAACAAGGGTCAGTACACATTTGCAGAACATGTACACATGCACAGCTATCATTGCTTGCAAACAATACTAGAGAGGTGGATATTAGGCAAGGTGGACATTTAGGCAAGGCTCAAAAGACAAACCCACCACCGTAAATAGCACAAGTAACCAGAAACTGAGGTTATTGCTACTCAACGCCAGAAGTCTAAACCTCAAACTGCACACACTTGAGGCACTCCTCAGTATGGAGAACATTGATATCTGTGCAGTAACAGAAACCTGGTTTAAGGCTCCAGAGAGCACTCCAGCACTACCAGGCTATAACTCATACCACACCTTTCAACCACAGAACCTGGACAGGAACACAAAAGGCAGGGGTGTATCCATATTCATCAAGGATACTCACACCTCCAGGTTAGTGGCGCAACACGATGCATCAGAGATCATCCAAGTGCAACTGACAATGGGCAAAACTGCAATCCACATTGTAGCTTGCTACAGATCACCAACCTTGACCCAGGACCCACATTCCGCATTTCTGGGGACACTGGGAAATATGCATGTCCTACCAAACACCTTAATACTGGGTGATTTCAACTACCCAAACATTAACTGGGAAAACTACTCAAGTACTAGCTCCCTTGCCCAGCGCTTCCTAGAATTTATAAACTCAAATGCCCTGGATCAACTGGTCAACACCCCCACCAGAGGGAACAACATATTGGACCTGGTCATCACCAACATGGGTGACCAGTGTTCCACACCCGACGTCAACCCCTCGATGGTTAGATCAGACCATAGACTAATCACTCTGGATATTCACATTCCACCCACAACCCCAACTAAGAAAACCACAGTGAAAATCTTTTCCAAAGCAGACTTCACATTGCTTAAGACCGAGGTGGAAAGGTTCACTGCCCCCACGCCAATGGACAATGCTGTCCAAGATGCTGAAACCTATGCAAAAGCACTCTATGATCATCTGCAGTAATGCATGGATTGTGCTATCCCAAGTCAAACTAGACTCACTCCTCCAAGAAAAGGAAACCGGTCTGGTGGACCCCTGCCATAAACAGGCTCTACAACAGAAGGAAGAAACTAGTACAGATAAGAGTGAAATCCCTAGAAGGACAGACATCCCTGCTCAGTATCAGCAAGAAACTATGATCCCTCATGAAATCATCCAAGGCTAGCTTCAAAAGACAAATTTCCAAGGACCCTAAAGATAACCACAAAGTGTGCTTTAGCTATGTCAAGAACCTAAGTGGGAACTCTCAGATCTGCTCTGAGTTGGTGCATTCTGGCACAAAATACACTGAACTGACTGATATTGCCAACATTTAGGCAGACAGGTTCAGTGCAAACTTCACACCCCTCTCACCACCTAAATGGCCCATAACCATACCAGAAGAATGTACGGCCCCGGCAATCACCGACACACAGGTTAAAACAGCCCTATCCAAAGCCAAAAACACAGCCTCAATGGAACCGGACAGTGTCCCAGGCTGTGTCTTACAAGAGCTCCAAATGAACTAACCTCCTCACCTAAACACACTGTTCAAACCCAGCCTCTCTACAGGCTACATATCCACAGAGTGGTGCACAGCAGCAGTTATCCCACTCCACAAAGGTGGTGCCACAACGGACCCCGAGAACTATTGCCCTATAAGCCTGACTAGCCTGGTCTGCAAGGCTATGGAGCGCATCATCATGGAACTCATTAACAGAGACACTGGGAACCTCCAGACACTCAACCTAACCCAGGTCAGCTTTATTGAGTGCAGATCATGCCTACTGAACCTGTTTGATGTCTTACAGTCACCTAGACTTTAAGTGAGGGATGTCATAGTTCACACATACTACCTGGACCTTGCCAAGGATTTTGACACCTTTCCCCACTCAGGTATTATTTATAAACTCACCAGCCAGTACATACACCTATACATCACAGGTTGTGTTGCCAACAGGCTTACACACAGAACCCACATGGTAAGCCTAGCAGCCTCCAGGTCCAACTCTTAACCAGTCACAGCTGGTGTCCCACAGAACTCAGTCCTGGGACCCCTACTCTTTGCCGTATACTTCTCAAAGGTACAGCAAATACAGGTGGACTACAGCAGACCGTGTTTGGCAATTACTGCAAACTGGGAGCCATAATTGACAGTCCAGCTGTCACAGACGTCCTTCAAGGGACCTCACATAGACCAAACAGGGTGTCAAAGTCATGGCCTCCAGCTAAAGGCCACAAACTGCATGGTCATTCCATTTTGGAAAACTAAACACCCACAAATTAACACATGAGTGGCAGCCACTTAAATACAGATGAGGTAATGGGTATGTGGGGACTACATTAGATAGTGATCTCTCCTTTGACAATCATATCTCCAAAATAGTTAGGACATCCTTCTATGTAGGCCATCTGATTACTTAAGGGTTCGCATCTAGACATACTGAGGTTATTGTGCCCCTTTACTCATAAATCATCAATCCCATCATCGAGTACGATAACCCATTTGGGATGTACCTCAGAAGACACATCCAACAGCTGGAGGGTCCACGAACGTACCACGCCAAGAGGATTACTGGCCTCAGACATGTGTCCTATGCTGCCAGACTGAATGAACTCTTGCATTACTCAGTGGCATCTCGTTTACTCAGACATGATATTTGCTGGCCAACAAAGCCATGTCCAAGTCAGGCTTAATGGATATGCTCCACCTATGGGAATCCATGTTACAGTGAGCCACACACTGTAATGAGCTACACCTTGCCACAACCGTAACTGGAAGATGTTGGAGTGACAGATTCCTGTCACAGGTACTCCCCATGCTTTGGGACTACATCCCTGATTACATTATATGGAGCTCCTCACTAACACTCCAGGGAAACCTTGCAGAGTGGATGGGAAACAGTGGCTACACCCTAGGGTTCCCACAATTGGCTCTGCTCCACAGAGGGACAGTTAGTTAATCAATGGGGTGGTGACAGCTAACACATTTTGGCTAGGCTTATGAATGGCCTCGGGAAGTTAGCCAAGTACCTGCCTATGTACCTATGAACCTACACATACAGTATCAGCACATGCTGATAGCTTAATTTACTGTTCAGGTGTTGACTTACCTTGTGCCAATAGCAGTTGTGTGTGCAATAGTTCAGGGCTGCCTATGTAGGATGCACACAGTAGACCACCTATACATGACAATTTGCAGGTGGCCTTGTGCGTGTGCCATCCGTGTTTACTGTGTGTGCAGGTGGAGAAGGGTGTCAGTCCGTAGGTGCCTACATTGTCAGTGTGTGTGCTATATGTTCCCTCTTTGCCAAGGCATGGGCATACTGGGCATTCCTCCATCTGTCTACTGGGGCTGGCTCAGGGTGTTCATGGTCTGAGTCCCTCTATGCCTGTGGGGCCCTTGGTAATGGTGGTGGGCTGTGAGGGCCTTCACCATTCTGTCCCTGCTGCAGCTGTTTCCGCAGGATCATATTGTGTAGCATGGCACATACTATGATGATGTGGGCACACATGCCCGGAGAGTACTGCAAGGCTCCACCAGATATGTCCAAGCAATGGAACCATGATTTCAGCTTCCCAAACACATGCTCTATGATGATTCTGGTTTGTGCATGTGCCTCATTATGGCATTCTTGCATGAGTGTGTGTGCATTTCTGATGGGAGTCATCATCCACGGTTCCAGTGCATAGCCAGCATCCCCCACCAGGTGACCATATGGGATGCCCCCCCCCCGGCAAATACCTGATACAGCTGTGAGGCATGCCAGATCTGGGAGTCGTGATAGCTTCCAGGGCTGCCAGCACACACATCCATGATAATGCCCTGGGCATTGCACACAACCTGGCAGTTGATGGATGGATATCCCTTGTGGTTTATGTATCACCTACCCTGCTCACTGGGTAATGATGTGATGTGTATGTGCATGCAGTCTATTGCACCCAGTACCTCTGGGTATTCTGCCACATGGTGGAAGAGATGCATATTGCTGGCCAACTCCTCCTGTGTTCGGGGGAAGTATATGTGCTCATTGGCATGTGGTAACATGGCATCCAGGAACTGGTGGAGTACCCTGGTTGATGATGCCTGTGAGATCACCAGGATATCCCCAGTTGGCCTTTGAAAGGTACCTGTGGCTAGTATTCTCAAGCTTACACATACCTTCATGTCCACTGGGATGGGTTCCCCTCTGTTATTTCTGGCTCTGAGGCGTGGCCGGCACACCTCAACAAGTTGCTGTATGGTGTCCCTATCCACCCTGTAATGCTCTACTATCTCCAGATCATTTAGCCCCTGGTAGGTTACCCTGGGTCTGAACACTCTTCTCCTCTACCAGTGCCTGAAGTGGTTGTCAGCATCATCCTCCACACCACCTTCAGTCTCCAACACATGCTGGTGAATCAAAGCTACGGCAGCCCCTAACATGTGTATATTAAAAGTTCCCTGTCTGTATACACCGATGGTGCATAGTGTATGGGAATACACGTGTGTGTGAGGTGCTTTCACACTTTATACTATTGTGCTATGGATGCTGTTGATGTCATTGGGTGTGTATGTGCAATTCCAGCTGCAGGGTATCTTAATTATGGGTTTTACACCGAGTGCTATATGGATAAAAAATTATTCTGTTGTGGCAGCTAAGAATATGCAAGAGGAGATTAAACAAAAGATAATACAAAAACTGGGAAAACTGAAGCTTTGTTATATGGATATGGATAGTAAGATACAAGCAGTCAAAATGTTTTATTCCCTTTAGTCTTATACACAGGTCAGGCATATTTTTTATCAAGCAGAGGAGAAGTTCTGGATAACAATTAATAAAGAGCTGAAGGACTTTATCTTGGAGGGAAAGCTGACAAGAGTCAAGTGGGATAAGCTGATTCTTCCATTAGAACAGAGCAGATTGGGTTTACCCAAGTTGAATGGGTATTTCAGATCTACACATTTAAGGCTCCTATATACAGCACATGCAGAAAACTATAATTCAAAGTGGAAAGGGATGATGTTAAAACAGGGGGGGAAGCTCAAGAAACAAGGAGAGACTGGGATTTTGGATTCAGGCCTTCAATGAGAATAACAATAGTCATACAGAATATTATATCCATAAAGTAGCAGAAAGTATTCTAAGAACTAAGCCAACACAGAAATGGAGAAAGGAGATTCTACCGATATTGATGACTGCAATTAGGGATAATAGACAATAGGCAAGAGGGGGCTGAATTTATTAGATAAAACTGACAAAGGAACCAAGGTATTGGGAGCAAATAACTAGGGAGGGAAAGATGGTAGAATGAGAATTTATTTGGACTGCAGGTTAGAGATTGCCTTCTCTGTCAAGGATTAATATTAATTATAGGCAAAGAGAAATAAATGGGGTGTCCTAAATGATAGACCAGCACTGGCAGAGTTTTTAGTAGAATCTAGAACAGAAGCTGCCATTAAAAAATGAATGCTTATGGGAGCAAACAAAATACTGCATGGTAATTATAAAAATCAATCAGAGGAGGTTAAAAAGGATTCGGAAGAGAGACTGGATAAGCAATTCACAAAGAAACAATGGTAGGATATATGTATGTCTCCCAAATATGCAACAAAATCTAGAAGATTTAAGATTTTTGCTTGGAAAAGTTTACATAGATTTTTTTATACCCCAAGTAGACTCCAGAGAATTTTCCCTCAGGTAGATATTGTTGGAGGTGTGACAGGGAAGAAGGAGGTAATAGGGACCATATTTTTGGGGGAGTGTAGTGAGTTGGCAGACTTTAATGATTCCCTGTGGGATGCACTTGTGGAGATGATGGGTGAGCAGATTGGTGTGATAATGAAGATGATTTTTCTGAGCTGTGATACAGAATTGGAATTGCCTAGACATGGTAAGGCCTTACGGTGGCTGCCAAAAAAGCAATTACTAGAAAATGGAAATCAGACTCTAAACCAACTATATTAGAAGTAGTGAATGTAGTAACAGTTAAAACAACTGGAATTGAGATCTTTAGAAAAAGGTATGAACAAATTACATTGGAAAAATTGGGAATTGTGAGAACAATACATACAAGGGGGAATGAGGTTAATAAGAAGGAAGAACTTAAATGAGCTATGTAATGTTTGACTGAAAATGACTGGGTAGACTATAAGGGATGTATAATGTTTGCATCTGGAAATGTGATAGTATGGTTTGTGATATAAAATGCTTGCAACTAGGATTGTGTCAGTTTGGTTTGTTTTCATTTATATAAATGTATGATTGGTTATGTCATAAGTAATGGTTTAATAAAGATGCTTCTTGTTTAAAAAAAGGGCAGGAATTGAGTAATTTATGTAATGCTGCTTAGGTTATGTGATATATAGCAATATATGTGAAACATAATAGGCCGGATTCATGAAGGCTTGCACGGAGTCTAAGAATAGTGTAAGATGGCAGACAGCCAATATGTCTGCCGAGTGATCCAGCAATAGCCGGCAGGGGCATGCGTGAGAGCTTCTAAAGCTACTCTTGCACGGACAGTGTTATGGCATGCAAATTACCTCATTTGCTGCTGAAAGCTATGCAAATGAGGTAAATTTGCGATTCAGGAAACACTAACCTGTCTGTGGAAGAGTAGTATTATTTGCAGAAATGTACTGCATTGGTAATGGAGTACCGTTCTGCAAATAGCTAAACGGAGGTATGACAGCTCCAAATAAAGGATGCATCTAGTTGAGGAAGCATGCCAATGGCCAAATATAAGGTCATTGGCATCTGCAAATGTTGTAAATCCTTAAAATCCACCCCCCCCGATCGCCAATGTTTAAACGTAGCGGCACACAAATGTGCTGCACTTTAAATAAAATGAAAAAAAATGAAAAATAGCGACAAATGGGCATTTCCACTAAAAAGCCTGTTCTGTCATGCAGGTAAATGGCAGTCTGAAAACAATATGGCCACTGAGTAGTGGTTGCTAAGGGGGTGAAGCTCAGTGTGGGAGATGTAACCAAGCATTAGTACGCAATCCTATGCAAATGAGGATAAGGATAGTGAATCCCAATTTTCCCTGGCTTGTGAGCCATGTCCCTAGAGTGTAAGTGTAGGAGTAAGGGCGTAGTAGAGTAGAAGATAGGTAACATCATGAGGGGTATGTATGAAAGACTGTAAGCTGATTGGAGCACAGTGGCTTGTGTTTGCCCTGAGTTGCTCAAGATTGCAAGAGGCATGTCTACAGTTGTACTAGCTGAAAACAAGAAACCAAAGGTGTACGCCGTGGATATATCTGAAATGTCTTGCAAACAGGCACGCAGCGTGTGTGCGCGTGCGCACTTGTTTGTGCGGCGCTGCCCCTTGTGGAAACAGAAAGGGAAAAAGGAAAGAAAAGAAGTAGTAGGAAGTTAACCAAGGAGAATTAGCAGAGCTGCCAGGTGAAATATATCAGAATCAGCCAATTACACAGGCAGTAGACTTGCCCAGACCAGCCCAGCACTTTAAACTCTGCAAACAGCAGTCTACCCTGTTTTTTCCCAAGAACTCTGCACCACTGCAGTATACAAAGAGTGAAAACTTAAAAAGCTTAAGTCAGACAAAATGTTAGGGGCTGCTATTGCTATCATAAACCAACATGTGCAAGGTGCTGAGGGTGGTGATGTTGTGAATGCTGCTGAGCAACCCACAGTGAGGAGATGGAGAAGAGTGTACAAACCAAAGGTAACCTACCAGGGGCTACATGAGCTGGAGATAGTGGAGCTCTATAGAGTGGACAGAGACCTCCTGTAGCAAACTGTTGAGCTGTGCCGGCCACGCCTCACACACAGAACTAACAGAGCGGAACCCATCCCAGTGGATACCAAGGTATGTGTTGGCCTATGAATACTAGCTACAGGTACCTTCCAGAGACCAACTGGTGATATGATGGGGGTTTCACAGGCATCAGCATCCAGGGTACTGCACCATTTCCTGGATGCCATGTCAGCACATGTCAGTGAGCATGTATATTTCCCCAATTCCAGTGAGGCATTGGCCAGCAATATGCGTCTTTTCCACCAAATAGCAAAATACCCTGAGGTAGTGGGTGCAATAGACTGCACGCACATACACATCAAAGCACCACCCGGTGAGCAGGGTAGGGTCTACATCAACCACAAGGGCTTCCCCTCCATCAACTGCCAGGTCGTGTGTGATGCCCAGGGCATAATAATGAATGTGTGTGCTGGCTGCATTGGAAGCTATCACAATTCCCACATCTGCCATCTGATGCAGCTGTACCATAAATTTGCCAATGGGGAGATCGCTGACTGTCACCTAGTGGGGGATGCTGGATATGCACTGGAGCTGTGGCTGATGACACCCATCAGAAATGCACACACACCCGAACAAGAACTCCATAATGAGGCACACGCACAAACAAGAAACATTATTGAGCATGTGTTTGGGATGCTGAAGTCATGGTTCCAGTGCCTGGACACATCTGGTGGAGCCTTGCAGTACTCACCAACTACATGTACCCAAATTGTCATGGTATGTGCCATGCTACACAATATGATCCTGCAAAAACAGCTGCAGCAGGAACAGCATGGGACAGGGCCAAACAGCCTCCCACCATTGCCTAGGCCTGCACAGGCACAGCGTGACTTGGAGGACGAACAACCTGAGCCTGCCCCAGTAGGCAGAAGGAGGTGTGCCCAGTATGCCTTGGCCTTGGCAAAGAAGGAGCCCGGGCCCGCCAGCCAAAAAATAACTGGACAAACAGTAGCCCGAAAAAACAGGCATTGACCAGTAGGTAATAAAC